>NC_056733.1:881348276-881648276 GCF_019279795.1 Protopterus annectens | reverse complement strand
ATACCATCCAAGCATATTGTTGTTTCTATCTAGGTAAACAGTTTAGCAGTTACATTGCTCTTAAAGAACTACAAGCGAAGGTCTAGCGAGTCTACTAGAAATAACGTCATCACTTCACGCCCGTTGATGACATTCGTTCGGATACAAAGGTTTAGGAAACAGTAGCCGAGTTAAACAGTCTTCTCTGACTTGTAAAACAGCACTAATCGGCAGTGTCGTTTTATTTGTACACGGCAATGCCTTAATTACTTTGATGTATCACAGTGTATGTACGTTTATTATTTAGGCAACTGTGGAGCATGGTAGCCTATAAAGTTGCCTAGTAACAAACCCACCCTAAACAAGAGCCCACTATAATAATGTAATGTTAATAAATGTTTTTACTTACTGTGACGGTCCTTACTCTGGGCCAGTAATCTCGCAGCGTTAGTCCTCACCACTGACACCGGTGAGGGACGGCCACCAGTTACAAAAAAATGGATACACACAGTATTTTAAGATGTAACAGTCTGCACCAAGCACACTCCAGACCTGGGGCTGAACCCTCTCTCTCTCCAGGCCCCAAACAAGACTCCACACTGACAACTTTGGAGCTCAGTGTCCCGGTTCCAAGTAGCTGACACACACTTGGATATTTGATTTTCACACACACGCCTGGGATAGACTGGCACAGATTTACCAGCTGTGCCCCCTCTGCCCAGACTATAGGGTAATTGTGCTGCCACCAGTTAGCTGCTCTTAGAAGGGTACCAAATTACACTGAGTAAAATTAATACTAATACAAACTGTAGAGTTTGAACAATGCAGCAAGGCTTTCAGGAGCAGCTATAGTGTCAGTAAAATAAGCATAAGTACTCTTTCATAGGTTTATACTAGGCTATCTGCCCTGGGGCAATTATAAGCCTAGCCCGATTCTGTATGGCTTACGCCACCCCTTGATTTGAGTATACTGTGCCCTTTTTAAGGTTTAGTTAACTGTGCCTCTGTCTAATAGTGACACGGGAGTAATCCCTGGGACAAACCTACGATCCTCCATCCACTTATCGAGATTCTTCTTGAAGAGATTCAGTGAGGTGCTCTGCCTCACATGAACTGGAATTCTATTCCAGAGCAAAGGGAGCCTCTGGGTTATGAACCTGTCCCTCCAGCAAGTTCTATTTATTTCTGTGCTGAGGTTCAAGTCCCCCGAGCGTGTGACTCTAAGGGATTTAGATTTACTGAGGTGGAGCATGTCCATTAATTCTGGATTTGACAAAGCTTTGTATGTCAGGCATAGATCGCCTCAAGTAGGCGGTATGCAACTGAGTAGAGGTGGAGTTTTTTAACCGAGCAGCATATGGCATCTGTTTGAGACCCTTGATCCTCTTGGTGAGATAATTTTGGGGTCTTTCTAATTGCTGCAGGTGTCGGGTAAGGTACATCCCAAAAGGGGCATTGTATTCTATGATGGGCCTGATGAGGGATGAATAAAGGGGCACGATTACCTCTCTTGATCTAGATGTGAAACCCTTCGTGATGAGGTGGGCTATGTAGAAGGTCTTTCTAACCACTTTGGCAATGTGGTTTTCAAAGGAGAGATTGCTATCAACTTGGGTCCCCAGGTCCCTAATAACTTTCTCTGTACTTAATGGGTTTCCGCCTATGTGGTAATTTGTGGGCACTTTGTTTTTGCCAAAGGGTGTGACTATACATTTTTTGTCATTTAGCTTTAAACCATGGCGCTGGCACCAGTTATCTGTCTGTGAGACCTTTTTGAAGGATGTTTCTGTCAGCTGGAGAGTTGATTATGGCTCCCATTTTGCAGTTGTCTGCAAACTTGGTGAGCCATAGTCCTCCCATGTTTGCCTGTACCTCGGAAAAGTATATACCGAACAAGAGTGGTCCCAGGACAGAACCCTGTGGGACACCACTTGTGACTGGTTTCGAGTCTGACATGGCTCCAGCAACTCTCACTCTGTGGGTTCTGTCTTTGAGCCAGTTTGCGACCCATCTTGTGACATAGGGGTTTATATTTAAGCTGGATAGCTTATCTATGATGCCCGAGTGGGGTATTGTGTCAAATGCCTTTGCAAGGTCCAGATAGGCTGTGTGGGCTACCTTCCCTTCATCTATGACTTTGGTGACTGTTTCAAAGAAGTCAACCAGGTTCAAAAGGCAGGATCTGCCCTTGACAAAGCCGAACTGGGTGGGATCTAGTGCCTGTAGGTCCCCAATGTCTTTGTTTATGAGCTCCATGATGATCCTCTCCATAGCCTTGCAGACTAAGCTAGTCAGGCTTATGGGGCGATAGTTTCCAGGGTCCATAGAGGCTCCACCTTTGTGGAGTGGGACCACTGTTGCTGTACGCCATTCTGTGGGCACATATCCTGTAGTGAGGCTGAGATTGTATAGCTGTTTTATTTGAGGGATTAGTTCCTCTTGTAGTTCATGTAGGACGCAACCTGGGACGCCATCTGGTCCCATGGAAGCAGTGTTTTTGCTTTGGAGAGGGCAGCCTTCACCTGAGCATCTGAGATGTTTGGGAGGCAGCCCTCTGCCGGGATAGATACATGCTCTTTTGTGGGGGAGGGGTGGAGAAGTTTGCACTGAACCTGTCTGCCAGGATATTGGCGATGTCTGTGGGTTCAGTGTATTTTTTGTCATTTAGAATCAACTCAGAACAAGTCTGGGAGTTGCATCCCAGGTTTCTAACATAACTGAAAAAAGCCTTATGATTGTCTTTGGTGTCCTGTGCAATTTTTTTCTCGAAGCTGGCCTTGGAGGATTTTATGAGGGATCGTAATTTTTTGCTAGTACTGATCAGAGATGCCTTCCCTATTAGAGATTTTGCTCTGTCATGTAGTAGCTTCCTCCTTCTGTTGTACAGTTTATTTATGGCAGGGGTCCACCAGACTGGACGCCTGCCTTTGGATGATTGGGTCTTGGTTTTGTTTGGGATAGCATGATCCATGCATTCCTGGAGATGTCCGTAGAATGCATTTATATAGGATTCTGCAGTTTGGGCTGTAGTTTCCACTGGCCCTGGGGCCTTGAAGAATTCCACTTCGGTTTTGAGAAGTGAGAAGTTCGCTTTTGAGATGTTTTTCACTGTGGTGAGATGTTAAAAGTATTTTCTAAAAGACCAGCCACAATGAAAGTTATAGAAATATTTAATAATAAATAATAAAGCATGAGAATACTGAATATCTAGTCACAATAAACACCAGTTTCATGACACAGGTGATATAACAATAACACAGTAGGATAGATTCACACAGATGCAGAAAAACAATATTTAACTAATTTCACTATATTTTCCTGACTGACTAAAGAATTACTGTTCCCTAGTTAAGTTGCTTACTACAGCAAGGCAAGATGAGGTGTTTTGTCGCTTACTATAGCAAGGCAAGATGAGGTGTTTTGTTGCTTACTATAGCAAGGCAAGACTAAGTGTGAGGTTTTGTGAGATATGTGAGAGAGATCTCTTGTCAGGTTCTGAAAAACAAAGTGCTGCTGTGAGAGAATTCTGTCATATCACTCACTAATATCTAAAGAATCATTTCAGTGCTGGCTATAGAATGACATCACATCTGGTCATCTGACTCTGGTACAATATCCACTCAGAGCTTTGCTAAGATCTGTTGCAGCATCTGAAAGCTATAAAACAATTTCAAAAACTTTCACCCTTCAAAGGCAGCAATTAGTTCACCCCTAAGGACAATACAGTAAGATTCCCAGTCCTAGTTTTCCCAGACATTTTTGTCTCTGGCTGCAATCAGACCTATAAGATAAAATCTTTATGGCCTAAACCAGCCCATTTAATTTTCAACCTATTTTTCAAAATTAGCTGCAATGAAATTAACCTCCTTCCTTCCAGAATTCTCTGTAAAAACATATATGTTTAATCAGTTATAATATTGTCTAACATACATGTATATCTCTTTTCTGTCCAGCAGGACCCACTGTTGAGGCATTTTTAACACAATCAACTCTACAAATACATTTTTAACACAAACATCTATACAAATTAGAGTGATAGTCAAATGATATAAAATTCTTTACAAATTCCAGCTAGCTATACTGGCATATGTTACACATGCTCTGCCCTACTTTTCCTGGCACAGATGGCACTACCTCATATCATTACACTTACTAGTAAACAGGTGTGAAAAATAAACAGAATCACTCTAAAGTCTGACTTTCACCACACACTGAAGAATATACAATTTTTTTTTCCACATTCCATAATATAAAAACACCTTGACACACAGTCTGACAGCTTACTCAGCAGTACATTTTTATTTAGAATCATATGGCGGGAAAAGTCCAACTGGCCATGTTTATTCAAGCATTGTTGGTTTTATATTTTCTTTGACCTGCACAAAACTGTCAACAAAAAAGTAGAAAGTCCCTCCAGTGGTGGAGGAGTTGGCTACATACATCTGAAGCGTTTCTCCCTGGGTCTCCACTGAAAATTGACTTTGTTCCAAGTCGGACTTTCCCAGTTAACAAATGTTAAATAAAGTAAAATAAAATAAATAAGCTGCTCAACCCCATGCTAGTTTTAAAATTGTTACCTGAGCAGAAGAACTGTTAAATATGTGAGGTGACAAAGTGGCAGGGAGTTAGGGGTGGTAGCCCCCCCCCCATGACATGACCAGCAACAGTTTTGCACTGTTGTAAAGAGACATACTGTGAATTACTTTAAACCAGCACCACCTACTCTGACCTAGTAGACATCATCAATATATTAGAAAACAAATTCAGAGCAAACATTATTCCCGACACAACTATACATTTCTGAATCTCTAACCCAACCACACTTCATAATCACTAAAAGAAACATACTGAAGGTGTTTTCCAAGACCAAAAATACTTCCTGCATGGAACCTGATACTATAAATGGCTATTTAGTATGCAGTACTAAACATGATCTTAAACTATTTAACTTAAGTCTAGCCACAGGCTATGTCCCTGAGGTTGGCAGACAGTAGTAGAAATGCCAGCCCAAAATGACATCCCTACCACTGACCCAAGGGATTATAGGTCCATCAATCTGACAAGTCTCATTTGCAAAGCCATGGAACAGATTATAACTAAACTGATAAACTGTGATATTAAAAATCTCATCAGGCTAAGCCTGCAGTTTGGCTTTTTCAAGGGCAGATCCTATCTTATGAATATGGTTAACTTTAAAAGGGTAATGAAGTCTGCTGATAGATGTTATGCTGTCCTCAGAACCTGGCCAAGGAGTTTGATGTCATCCCTTATGATAGCATAGTTAGTAAGTTTAATGCATTATAAATAGGTCCCCATGTGAGAAGATGTATAGCAAATTGGGTATAAGACAAAACCTACATAGCGTTAGTGGCAGGTACCACAGCAGCAAAAAAAGAAGTTATGTACTCGCGATAACATTCCATCTATGTCATCTCACTTCATTCATCCGACACTGGAACTGACTCAGCCGTTACAACAGCTTGCACCAGCCAAAAACTGTCGAGCTTCATCTCTACCCAGGATCCCTCTCTCACAATTACCTCAGATCAAGTTTGCAGAAAAGATATTGAAATATATAAAACATGTACATGTTATATATATATATATATATATATATATATATATATATATATATATATATATATCCATCTCTCTCTCTCTCTATATATATATATATATATATATATATATATATATATATATATATATATATATATATATATATATATATATACTAAGATACTTGTAAGGTAAGCCAGATGGAAACCTTATCTACTGTGGTTGGACAATATAATAACTCAAGTGAATTTGATCTGCTCCACAAAACAATCTTTAAGGACAGGGGATGGAGGGGGGAGTCAAGGATGAATGAAGATAGACAACACAGATGGAACGTTATGATGAGTACATAACTTCTTTATCTGGTGTTTTCAATATTCATTCCATCCTTGACAGATGGGACGGTGTCCCCTGCTACCTAGAATCTTGGGTGGAGTCATGGAAGGATATTCCTGAGCACCATCGAGCCAAAGGATGATCATCCCCTAGAGACCAGATCCAGTTTGTAATTAGTAATACAGGTATGGGCAGCAGCCCAAGTAGCTACTACATATCTGTCGTCCATTGAAGCTCTAGATTGAAAGACACCTGAAGTAGCTATAGACCTTGTAGAATATACTTTGACAGGTTTAGGCAAGGTTATTTTTTTTTTTCATATATAAATGAAATGCAGTCTGTCAGCCACTTAGAGTAATCTTGCTGACTGCCTTGCTCAACTCTGCAGTGGAAAAGGAAACAGTTGACTTGATTGTCTTACGTTCTTTGTTCTATGAAGATAGAAACATAGTTGTCTATGGATGTCTAGTAAATGTAGGGCATACTCTCCCTTGTTAGAATGACTAGGGAAGAAAACTGGTAAACTAATCATCTGGTTAATATTAGTATCTGACACAAACTTGGGAAAAAAAGGATGGGTTCCTTCGTAAAGATACTCTATCTTTATGGAAATCAAGGTAAGGAGGCTCAAATGATAAGGCCTGAGTCTCTGAAATTCTTTTGACAGATGTAGTGGCTATCAATAGGAGTGTATTCCAAGACAAAATCTTCAGATCACATTCCACAGAGGGTTTGAAAGGAGAGTACTAGGTTCAAATCCCAAGGAGGAGTCAGATATTTGAATGGAGTCTTTAACAGAAGAATGCCTCTGAGGAATGATTTACAAAGTCTATCAGAGGCTAAAGAACATTCATCCAAGCCATTGTGAAAATTAGAGATGGCAGCTAATTGTAGTTTGATTGTGGAGGGAGAAGCGCCAGTGTTAAACAGAGAAGATAAAAAAATCTAGGAAATGTCATATGTAAGCTGAAAAGGGATCTATTTGCTTTTCAAGAGTCCAAATAGTAAACCTCTTCCACTTACTGGGGTACAGTTTTCAAGTGGAAGGCTTGTGAGATGATAAAATGATGTGACATACTGGAGAAGAAATACTGGGACAGCTGGCAATTAATGGAACTGGAGGAACCACACAGTTAGCTTGACGTTCAAAATGCTTGGGTGAACAAGACCAGCTGGATGGGACAGGAAATCTGGCACTGGGTCCAGAATCAAGAGTTGTTAAATTAGATACGGTCAAAGAAAGGGGAACGAAACCTGTTGAGGCCAAAAGGGAGCAATGAGGATCACTGTGCTCTTCAATCTGAATGCTTTCTGTAAAAACTTGGGAATTAGATGTATCAGGGGGAAAGGCATATAGGAGACTGAAGGAGCCAATCATGGAGGAGACCATTTCTGGGTGACTTTCCTTGAAGGGGAATCAGGGCAAAGTAATTGCTGCACTTGTTGTTTAGGGGAGACGTGAACAGATCGCAGCAAGGTTGACCCAAAAGGCTTAAAATCATCTTCACCACTTTTTGATTGAGAGACCACTCATGAGGCTGAAGGATGCATCTACTTAGCTCATCCACAATCACATTGGAACTCCCCAGAATGTGTGTTGCTCTAAGAAAGAGATCACCCACTGCCACACTCTGAGGGCTTCTTGACAAAGGGGGTAAGAATTGGTTCCTCCCTGTTTGTTGATGTATCAAACCACTGACATATTGTCCATTTGAACTGCAATATTCCCCTGAGGATGAGCTGTCTGAAAGGCCTGGAAAGCAAGAAGCACCACTGTTATCTCCAGGATATTGATGTGCAAGTTGGCCTCCAACTGGGACCAAGTGCCTTAGATCATCTTGCCCAGATAATGCCCCCCACCCCATCTGGTAGCCATCTGTGGTCACTATGGTCAAGGGCTCTGGAAAAACAAAAGGACGACTGAGGAGAACTTGATCAGAATGCATCCACTAGAGAAGATCAGTTTTGCAGTGGTTGGTGATCAGGACTTGTTCTGGCAATGGGTGGTGACATAAAGACCACTGGGAGGCCTGTAGCCATTGCAGAATTCTCATAGAAGCTGCCATAGAGCTTGTAAGATTAAATGTGCTGGAACCTTCTTTTTTGTGGATTAACTTTTGTACCTGAGCCACAATTCTCTGATGATCTGGAGGAAGAGATGCTATCGTTGTCTGAGTATTTAGTACTAACCCTATGAATTCTAAATTTTGTGTCGGGGTTAAACATGACTTTTCTAGATTTAATGTGATCCCCAGATAGGCACAGATGTTGTGGATGTAGTCCCTGGCTGTTATTAACTTATGCTTGGTGGAAGCGGTTATGAGCTAGTCATCTAAGTACGGAAACATATGGAATCCTAGTAATTTCACGTGAGTTGCTTCTACTGACATGCATTTGGTGAACACTCTGGGGGCTGCAGTGAGTCCAAAGGGCAGTACTCTGGATCCCAGTTGGAAGTGGAGGAACCTTCTGGAGTGTTTTTCCATTTTTATGTGGTAATATGCATCCTGAAGGTCTATTGAGCACATCCAGTCATCTTTCTTCAGAAAAGGAAGGATAGACTGTACTGTGACCATCCAGAACTTTGTTTGCTGAACTGATTTGTTGAGTATACTGAGATCCAAAATTGGTCTCCAGGCCCCTGTCTTTTTTGGAACTAAAAAGAATCTTGAGTATGTTCCAGATCCTTCTTGGTCTGGCGGGACATGTTGGATGACTCTTTTTTTCCAGCAGTTTTTCCATTTCTCGTACTGCTAATTCCCTCTGTTTGGGTGGAATATCTGGGATTTCTTGTAAACAGGGAGAGGTTGAGAAAAGGGAATGGTATAGCATCTGGATATGATTCGTTGTACCCAGGAATCTGTTATGTTTAGCCAAGTGTTTAGGTGCAAGGATAAGTATCCCATGACTGCCTCCAGAGGAAGACAATCAAGCCTCCCTTCATGCATGTTAAAAGGGCTTGCCTGGGAAGAAATCCCTGAAGCCCTGATTTTGCAGATCACCTCTGCCATGAGGTCAGCATCTCCCATTTTGTTTCCCCCCTCTTCCTCCGGGGAACTCCCTTCACATGTGTCTAGGAAAAGCCCTTGGGATTTTCTGAACCACATTTTTCCACCACTTCTCTGGTTCCTAGAAAAAGACCTTTGGGGGTGGAAAAATGTACATTCACAGCAGAAAGGGTCTTACCATCTTTCTCACACCTGGACAAAGTTTCTTTCACTTTTGGGCCAAACAAGGATGTTCCATCAAAAGGAGCATTAATGAAAGAAGACTTGAATGGTTTCACAAAATCACAAAGGTGCATCCAGATGTGTCTTCTAATGGCTATGCCTGTACCTGCTGCTCTAGATATCCCTTCAGATGTATGTGCAATCAGCCTCATGGACAAAGTGGACACAGACTCCAGGGTGGCTAACTGGGAAGCCACTTTCTCTTGGACTCTCTCAGTTAGAGCTCCCGCCAGAATGTCTGATGTCTCCCTGATCATATCCTGTTTTAGTCTGGTAAAATGTGCCAAAAAAATTCAAGGACCTTATGGTGAAGGTCAATAAAGCATAGACCCACTTCTCAAATCTGTCCATATCCTGGGACTCTCTGTTGGACGGATGGACAAAGGAACTCTCCTCGGCTAGTTCCTTTTTAGTGGTGGCTACTATAACCATAGCATCAACTGGAAGTCCCTTCACCCAAAACTGTTTGTCTGCAGGTGTGGAAAGTATTTTTTCGGTGTCTTTTGGGGATTGACTCAACTGTGTCAGGAGCCTTCCATGCTCACTGTGAAATTAACTGAATGAGTTTATTTATTTATTTATTTATTTTACATTTGTTAACCGGGAGAGTCCGACTGGATACATGTCCATTTTCAGCGGAGGCCCGGGGAGAAAAGCTCCAGGTACATAACAGACATATGAACATTGTTAATGCAAAAAAAGGAAGATAGTTGAGTTCTAAATACAATATAAAGATACATTACATCTTGGGAAAAAAATAACAGCAGCATATAAAAAAAAAAAAAAAAACATGGGTCAGTTACAAAGGTGAGGTGCTTGTTAAAAAGCGGTTAAGGATAGTGAGGTAAGAGAAGGGTAAATGATAGTGGTTAATCAGGTTTGGAACAGGGACATTGCCAGAGAGTATTGAGATGGGGTTTAAGCTTTTTTTTGAATTGTAGGAGTGAAGGTTCTGAGGTGAGCATGGTCGGTAGGGAGTTCCACATTTTACCTACAAAGTTTGAGAATAGAGAATCCCCAGCAGAATTATTGGCTTTGGTAGTTTGAGCTAAGATCTTATTGGAGGAGCGTAAAGATTGCAGGTTAATATAGGGATGAATGATGTTTTTCAGAGCTGGTGTTTTCTCTGGGTGATACAGTATCTGGTGAGCCATTTTGAGTTGGCTGAAATGGAGTTGGCTGTTAAACTCTAACCACCCTAGTTGCTTCAAGTTAGTGCAGTGGTGCGTTCTAAAGGTGGAATTTGTGGCAAATCTAGCTATGTGATTGTAACAAGAAGCAAGTTTGTTAAGGGTTGTCTTGTTTAGGTTTGTAAAAAGGGGGAGGCATAGAAAAGAGTTGATGCTGGCAATTGTAATTTTAGCGTGAGGAGTGAGAAAGTGTTTTACTTTATAGAGAGAGCCAAGCTTTTTATTGACGGTTTTGATGGTTAGATTGAAATGGGAGTTCATCAGCAGGCAGAGTCACCCAAGAAGTAGATGGGCAGGTGACAAATGCTTGTAGGTAAACAGACTCCTCAGTGGAAGGGTTTTAGGACTTCCAGCCACCCTTCTGTTTCAGAATTTCCAAGATGTCTCCAAAGGAGACATTTTCAGGGGCTGACCATGGGGACCCTTCTCCCTCATCAAAATCTGTATATTCAGTGACCGATTCCTGGGGGAAATCCAAGTGCTTCCTCTTGCACGTCTTTTTCTAAGGGACCTCTTCAGAGGGATAATCTGGCAAGGTATCAGAAGATGACAGTACCCATGGCTGTAACACCTAAGGTCTCAGCACCAGCTGTCCCAGTGGAGAGGCAGGAGGAATAGTAGAGCTAGAGGGGAGTACCTGTTCTGAGGGGGTAGGTGCCAACTGAGTCTCTGCAAGAGAAAGGGCCCTCTGCATAGCCTCAAAGGCCAGTCCCCATAAAGATGGAAGGGAGCCCGGAACTGAGTAAGACTTCCTCGGAACCAAGGTCACTCCCCTCTCCAAAGAACTGACCCTCAAGACCAAAGCCAGAGTGGAACTAACTCATGCCGAAGCCCCAAGAAGCAGGGACAGCTCTGAAAAACCTGGAGTTGACCCTGCTCCCTGGAACTGACAGGGTAGCCACGGCTCCAAGAGATCTACAGTTCAGAAATAACTGAAGAACTTAGGGTAACTGTCGGCTCCGCAGAAGCAAACATCTCTGGAGCCAGTACAGACGGTGCCGGGAGAACCAGAACAGAGAACTCTAAGACCTCCGAGTAGGTTAGAGGAGGAGTTGTCAGTGGGGTTAAGTAAGTATCGGTACCAAGACTTGAGGGAATTGGTACCAAAGGTGGGCCTGAAAGCCCTCTAGTTCACAAAATTTTATTCACCAGCCTCTCTACGTCAAGTTCTGAAAAACTTTTGGTAGAGTGGACTGAAGCAGTAGAAGGGGTCTTAGGCCTCAGTAAACATACTTTTGGTAGTTCCCCAGTAAAGGGATCTATCAAAGGAGAGTAAAATATTCTAGGTACATTGGTCTTAGTTGATGAGACAGATGCCAATTCTTGTGTCAAGGCCTTCGACGTCGAAGGACTTGAAATTGTAATCAGTGTCGAAACTGAAGTTGTCAGTACATTATTGTCAGAAACAGAGGCCTTTCATTCCAAGGGATCTTTTGGAACAAAAGTTTTCAATTTTTTGGCTTTTGGAACTAACTGGGAGGTTGGAACTGATAAACTACACTTTTTTGATTTATCAATAAATGAAGAGGAGGGAGATGAAATATCTGTCTTACCTTTATCAGCAGTGGGTAAGGCTTCTCCAAAGGCTGAAGGCAAAAGTCCTTTTAGAATTAACTTGTTGCACCTTTCTACCAAAGCCCTGTGGCTAAAGGTGTGACATATACTACAATCCTCAACAAACCAAATAACACTCGTGGAGGAAATAAGGCTATAAAAAACTTTTTCACCAACGTTTAATCCACAAAGTCCTTGAAACACAGCAACACCCGGAACAAACCACAGAACAAAAGCACATTAACGCTGAATATCCACACTGCGTTTTCGTTTACACAACTTCCTCAGATATGACTGAATAGAGTCAAGGTATTCCATTCACCTTTAAATACACTTACTAATGACCATAATTGATTAATTAATTAAGAAATCTTTTCACAATTAATTAATTGTGTACACTCCATAGGGAACCATACTGAAGCCTAAGTCAGTTCATAACACACAATATCTACAATAAAAAATGTTAAAAACATGTATTACATTCCACATTGCTTCTAATAAATATTTATAAATAATTCTTCTAAAAAACTTTATATTTTAATAACATGGTTAATTCATTAATCAAATATAAAATGCGTCTATATCAAGTATATGTGTATTACTTAAACAAAAAGCGCCATCTACTGATAAAAAAGGAGAATATTTCCTCATACTCTCCCATACACTCTTACTCTACTATATATAACGGAGCTGAGATTTGACATTTCCTATAAAGACTACATTTTATATTACTAAAATGCTGAATAGTAATAATTACTAGTCAAATTTTAATGTTATTAATACTAAAACATCAATAACTATTCCTCATAGCTTAACCGCTCTCATTTTTAATACAGGTGCAATGGATATAGTATCATTCAACTCGGGTGTTTTATTGGCCTCTAAATATAATTGCCATAAAAGTTCCTTATACTCAATAGAGGTTTCCCATGGTCCACCTCTTATATCTCTATTCACTACTTCTAGCACAAAAAAAGTGAAAGAGGCTTGCTCGCAGTTCACTTTATGTCTATATAGGGCATTGTTAATGCACTTGATCTTAATATCGTAATAGTGCTCATATATTCTATTTCTTAATTTTCTCTCTGATTTCCCTATATAGAATGCATCACAAATTTTGCAAAAAGCTAAGTATATAATCCCGCTTGTCTGGCAATTTGCATATTGTTTACTTTGAATCAGCATATCCCTGATTGTCCCATATACTACAATCCTCCTGTAAGGAAGGGAGCCATGGCAGTAGACATATAAGGAGTGGAAATCTGAAGAGGGAATTTTATGGCCACACTTCTAGCATTTTTTGAAACCAAAAGGGGCCTTACCCTTATCAGTCATGACAGACAGAGAAATACAAGGAAATGAATATCAGCGATGATAGTACAGATGTACATAAATATGTACAGGGAGGGGGAGAAAGATTACTGAATAAGATACAGAGAGAGAGAGAGAGAGAGAGAGAGTGCTATCAACAATGATAGCTGGGAAGTTATACGGTAGTGTAAAGGGAAATGAAGTATCAATGATGATACACAAGGACACACAAGTGTACAAAAAGGAAAGAAAAAAGGAAATTTAGAAGGAAAGATACAAAAAAATTTTACCTAATCCCACAAACGCTTGAGAGTATCAGCTAAACGTGACTGTTTCAGAAAGCAGCAAATGAGATCTGAGGTAATCGAGAGAGAGGGATTCTGGGTAGAGGTGAAGCTTGAGAGTTTTTGGCTGACACGAGCTGTAGTGATGGCAGAGTCTGTTCTGAAGTCAAAACTGAATCCATCTGTCAAGGATGGAATGAACATCAGATCTGCAGTTTCAGGAAAGCAGCCCAGTTCTGCTTATTAAAACTGATCAATTGATAGGGAGCTACCACATTGATAATATGCCCCTAATAGCTGACTCAGTTGTTTGGTATTTGGGAACTTATGTGGACAGTGACCTAACTTTTAACCAGTATGTGTCTATTGTCAGAATGTCCTTCTGTATCGTGCATCTTAGAAACAAAGAGGCTGTATCTAGATCTAGGAATGTCATTGACCCCCTTTACTCTGCCCTTATTAGGCCAGCCATTGAATATAATGCCCCCTTGGGCATGTATCTGTTCAGACAGATCCAACAACTTGAATGCCCACAATACTTACTAAAAGGATACAAGGCCTAAACAACATGTCCTACATGGACTGAGTCAAAGCCCTGCCACTATACTCAGTATCCTATACACTGCTAAGAAGTGACCTGTGTCTGGTATACAAGGCATCCTCTGATCCATTACTAATGAATTTACTGCACATCAGCTAGTCAAATGGCATCAGAAATACTCAGTCTAGGGATCAAAACCTCTTCTGCAGCATGAACAGAATGGTTTGGAGGGACAGGTATATCTCACAGAGGATACAGCTTTTGGGAAACAGACTCCCCGTCCACATAAAACAAAGTTCATCCCTGTCCATATTCAAGTGGAACTTAGATCTGTGGATGGAAAACAGAAAATTTACTTCACGACTGCCCCTGTACTACTAATGGACAGAGGCAACTCCTAATTGTTTTATCCCATGCATGTGTCCCCTCAAATTATCTATGTTGTGAACCCAGTTATTCTTATTAAGGGTGATATATAATTGACTACGTGATGGGTAAGGCCAGTTTCTAACCAAATGGGATAGGTTATTTCCAGCATACAAAAAATGTAAATTGGCAAGGCTTGAAAGGGACCACAAGGGAAGTTAGGGTTAAAGTCTACCTTTAAACATGTTACTAGTACTTTCTAATTATAAAAGTAAGTTTTTTACCAGTCTTATCTTTACATTGTGAGCGGATTAAACACACAAAGGGATAAGGAAAAACATTTTTTACATGAGCATTTCTTCAAGATTTAAAATACCAGAGAGACACTGATGCATTACAGTTTTCTCTGTCTGAGTGGAATTAGTTTCAATAAGCACTGGTAATTAGTCCACAAGTACATAGTTGTTTTACCTTTCTTGGAAAATGCATAGACCACCATCTGTTTGTTATTCACTTTTAAAAAAATACAAGAAAAGTCACCAGTGGCATTCTCCTGGCTGGTGTATACTGCTTGATTGAGAAAACTTCTTTTTTATTTGCTTTTGCTTTATTTATTTGCTGTTGAAAATTTAGATACTTAGTTCTGATATCTGTGAGATTATTTCATTTGTATCAGTACAAGAGATCCAGAACCACTAGGTCACTAACAGCACATATCTTCACTCAGAAGTGTATACAATACTGAATGAAAGGACAGAGCTTCCAGTTGTTTCGGATAGCTTAAGGGTTTTTAAGCCAGTGATCGTCTTATTAGGACCCTCTTGGGTCTTTCTAGCTGTTTGATATACCTAGTGAGGTACATCCCAAATGGGGCATTGTATTCAATAAATTGCCTAATCAATGCTGAATATAAGGGAAAGATTACCTCTTTAGATATGGATGATATTCCTTGTCAATTATCTGGGCTAAGTAGAAGGACTTTCAGCCTACATGATGATCAAAGGAGAAGGACTTGTCAACCCAAGTTCCCAGGTCTTTAACAACATTCTCATTTTGGAGTTGGGTATTGTTAATGTTGCATGCTTAGGTAGGGTTTGTTTACCAAATGTGACAATATTTCACTTTGTCCAAAAAGATTCTGTTACCAATTTGCAATTAGTTTCCCTTTCCCCCAGTACATGTCTGGTGTTTCTCCTTGTAGCTTCCATAGTATGTAGGTTCTGTGTACCCTTTCAGTCAGGATTTCATCCTCTGGATTATCTGCCCATTGATATATCTGATGTCTCATGAAGGCTGCAAAATCCTTTCCTTCCAACCTTTCAGGACCATTAACAAAGTGAATATGTTTTTTACATGGCACCCTGCAACAATTTTATGAGAATGAATCTTATCAATGGAAGACTTCATGATTTTCAAGCAGTAGCCCATCCAAAACTACTTAGGATTTTTGGGATTCCTAGGTCTCAAGAGACTATTGAAGACCACCACCAATACTCCACCACCCCCATACAGGCCAGTGCCAGCAGGGGAAGATAGCATCACTGAACCAAGGAAGAGTTTTCTGGAGTATCACATTAAACCTGTGACTAGCAAGACTAACTCCTTTGTCCTGGATACTCTTGATTTTCTGAGGGAAATTAAATCTGTCCTGTTACTGCAGATTCAATTTTGGAGGATATTGATACAGAGGCACTCTACTCTGTGCCGCCCCACGATTACTATATAGAGGCTGTGAGAGATACTATGATAAAATAAATCACAAATCTCCCAGGTGGGATTACCCTGACTTCTAACTTAGTGTATTTGGTGCTGAGCAACAATGTTTTTGTATTTAATGGCAGCATTTACAAACAGAAATGAGGTAATGAAATGGGAGCAGCTATGGCCAATAGCCTGGCTAATTTTTGTCAACAGATTTAAAAAAAGAAAATTACTACTCATCACGATTACTATAAGGTTCATTTTTTTTTTTTTTTTAGATCTCACTGTTTATAAATACATGTGATTACAAGAACTTTACACTGATTTATTTTACAAAACCACCTGGGAAAATGTACTGCTTCATGCCAGTAGTGTGCACCTGCAAATGGCTGAGTATAATGTGATGAAGTCACAGGGTATGCAGATTGCTTGTGTGTCCAGAGAAACAACTAAGTTTCTAAAGAACCTGCAGGAACCTCCACAGAGATTTTCTTGAGAGGGGATATGAAAGTGAGATTACTGGACATATTTCTGATCCTGTCAAGGACCTCAAATCAAGAGAGGACACTTTCTTATACTATTTATTATTTATTTATTTATTTATTTTATTTTACATTTGTTGACCGGGATAGTCCGACTGGATGCATGTCCATTTTCAGCGGAGGCCCGGGGAGAAAAGCTCCACAGAGGAAAAAGTTACACTTTCATTTACATGCAGATAAATACGCTACCTAATACAAATAAGTAAAATTAGAGATACACATAATCAAAATTAGAGATACACAAAAATACTTCCCAATTGTTTTAGATGCACTTGGCTACCATGTGAATAAATAGCAGATTAAAAATACAGTATAGTTGATATTCTAGGTTACTATTACCCATCCCTTGTAGAGTCTAGTCAGGCAGTGGGGAGCTTGACTTCATAAGTACCAGTGGAGGTGGAATTTAGTGGGTGTGAGTTTACAAATTCTTTAGACTAAGAAGAAGAAAAAAACACCTAGTAAAACAAGTGGAGAATGCTACTAGTTGAGTGTCAGAGAGAACTAGTCTGGGTTATTACAAGAGCACAGCCAAAAAATTCTTTCTAAATTGAATACTAAAAACAAAGAAGACTGCTACACGATTTTGGAACTCTCTGCATTGACCATACGTAAGAAAACCTGAAAAGAAGTATGACATTAATGTTCAGTAAAGATGCCAATGGAATAAAAAGGATAATTTGTGAGAATTAGTCCAGTATGCCTAGTAACAGACTGGTGAGAAAGATTCTGGATCCTGGTCCATCTTTTCTTATCAAAAAAGGCAGAAACATTAGATCTTTCTTAGAAGAAATGTTCAAAAAGGACAGCATGAAAAGGCTTGGTACCTTTAAACTCGGGCCTGCTTTCTGTACCTTTTGTGAGTTCACGAACTGCAGGGGCTTTTTCGTCTGCCCCAGTACAAGTAAGAAATATAAAACAGCAAGGTGGCTGAAGATTGCAAAAGAAAAATATTGTATACAGAGCCCAGTACTCTTAATGTTATTTTTTTACATTGGGAAGACTGTTTCTAAGTTTCTTCTTGGATGCTCAGTTTTAATAGTGATCTGATGACGCCCTATGGATGAAAGTACCTTTTTTGTGTGTTTAATGCACATATGATACATTTTTCATGCATCTGATTGTTTTTTTTTTATCTCTAATTTTTTATATTACATTTCTTTTAAAAATCAAGTTAAAAAATTTGCCTTCCCTATTTATGACCCACTGTAGCCCTCCAAAACAGTCTGCCATCTTCCTGATCATCATAGGTTCATAGATTAGTACTAGACTAACTGCCTTTGCGAGCCATTTTAAGCCTAGCCAGTTATCCCATGTGAGACTCAAACCTTGCACCTTGTGTTGGTAAGGCAAACACCTTAACCATTAGGCCATCTTCCTAACCAAACAAACAGTAAATCAATTTGTAAATGTCTGTTAATTAAAACTAAAAATAGAAATTTAAAAGAAAAAAGTTAGTTTTTGGCCTTTTCCCCCACATAGACCATCTGATGACATTTTTGGGGTCCCAAAACTGTAAAGGCACACTGATTTTTTAGCATGCCCCTTTTGTCTTTGAACAGTCATCATACATTAACTCCGGCCCTCAGTAGTTTTTTCAAAAAAGCTTTTCAGGGTAATTTTTTCTTTTCTTTATATTTATATTTATAATCTGGTGTTTGCGCAGTGCTCAATTAAGTGCACCAGAAGGCTTTTCTCTCACACTATTTACATAGCTGAGCACATAATGTTGCACAAACATCATATTATTTACTCCAGAACTGGTTTTGGGTTGTTTTTGATATTTTATTCACTTATTAAAAAAAAATCATACCAAAAAAAAAAAAACAGACTACTTACAAATGCATACAGAAGCTATCAGCACACTCAACAGAAAGAAGGAAGGGCACTGGGACCCAGAAACACATTGTTCCATTGCCTGTGTGTGTGTGTTGTGTGCATACATTTTGGCAAGGAGACACAAAAACACAAGGAGGATGGTTAGTGATATTTTTTTATTATACATTACATTCATTTTGATAATTTATTATCCCTGTATTGCATATTGTGGTCTGAGATGGCCAAAATGACCGTTGTACTTGATCTTTATGGTTACTGTGGTAGGTGCTGTTTTCGTGATTAATTTGCCTATTGTCACAAGTGAGAGCACAGAAAGACATACAAACATACTCTACTTCACAGTCTCAGATTTTTTGTCTTTTTTATTTTTTACCTGTACTCTTGTATGGGACTGGATTCTGGAACTGAGCCATACATTTCAGTCTGTTGTTTTCTTCTACATTTTATTTTTCTATTTTATTTTTAGTACCCTTCCTCATTAGGAGTGGTTATGTTCATTTTATACCATCTGATTTACCTGACTTTTACGGTCTTCTCCTGTGGTTAAGGCAAATGGTGACTTACTTTTGTTAAAGTAGGTATGTGGTCTTTTTGTATAAGCAACATACAAAATGTATCACAGTAGGTCTGAAATTCAGGACTGACATCATTTTTTGGCCCTTTTGATGTGACCTATTCCTGAGGGTCTGTAAGATGGCTCTTGCTTACATTAGGTTTACTTAAACTGGTAGGCTAGCCTACCATGAGTACCATGAGATACTGTCTGCTTTAACTCATTACTATGCCATGAGTTTGTTAGCTGTGATTTATGGTCCTTTGTTTTCATTAAGCATATATTTAGATTTCTATGAGTAAAGCTGTTATTGAAAAGTTGATCTGATGAAGTTCAGTTGGTGGACAAAAGGGATTATCATAAAAAAGGCAGAGTTATTCTGGTAACAAAGTCTGCTTGAGTTTTTCTTCAGTACGTTTTGTAAAAGAGGAAAATCTGAAGTTATGGACTATTACTGTTGCTTTTAATTCGATGTTTAAGAGTTTTTATTTTTGTTTTTAATTTTAATTTTTCTCAAATAACAAGGAAGTGAAGGCAGTCTGCTATTTTCATGTTGGAGACAGTATGTGGTTTATGTACGTCTTCATCCTATGACTCACTCTTGGTATACACAGGGTTCCTGGATGTGAGGTGGATTTACCAGAGTTATCTGTGGTCTTTGTTGTTTGATTTCCAAATCCACCAATATTTAATTGAATTCTTAATATTGCACTTCTTAATATTCATATTCATATTCGACATGATTACTTCCCATCTCTGAGCAGAAAAATGCAAATGAAAACATGTAATAACACTGCCTGATCTCAACATCAAAAAGACTTGAAACTTAAGAGACTCCCACATTTGGTTTAGCTTTAGGTGAAGGAGTCTTTACAAACATTCTCCTGATACCTGGAATCAGCTTGTAGATGAAATAAGAAATGAGGAAGATAATTTTAAATTTGAAACAAAAGTAGACAAGCATCAAAGTGCTGCCTACATTTGCCAACTTTTGTACAGATAATAAAGTTACCTAGAAAAGTTTATATATTCATTGAGTGACTAAAAAAAAATCACTTCTGATGAAATTATTTTACACTCCTGTTGTGTTCCTCATCAGATTTGGTTATTGATAAGTAATATGGTATAGTATTACAATTTCTTGGCAAGGAGTCTGGCATAAAGAGATAACACCCTGACTATAACCCATATGGCCTGGGTTCAGTTAAAAGTCCAGATGTTGTAACAGCTGGTTGGGAAGAGAGAGAACCTGCTCACCCTTCTCAGTGGAGAAGTTTGTGGGGTGCATATCTTGGGTGTGGACTCTCAAGAATCTCAGGAGGAGAACATTCCAAGATGGCTGCACACTGATCAACAGCTCTCCCAGTGTGAAAACAGAAACTGAGAAATAAGGGTCAGTGGTATGATTAGCTTGAGTAAAATTCAGTTACTGGCTAGTAAGTACATTGCCTGAATGCCAGCAAAGAAGAAGACATTTACAGAACCTGAAAGGAAATTAACCAGAAAAAGCGAAGAGAAAACACTGAGTCCAGTAGCTGCTTAGCAAAAAGCAGTTCAGACTTCAGCCTTGGTACAAAATATGACTTCTAGTAATTTAGAGGAAAAATAAATCAAATCAAATAAAAATAAATCAAATGTACTCAAATGTGATTACAATAAATGAAACAGTGAAGGAATTTATCAACTCAAATAAAACAGCTGGGAAAACAGAAGAACTATTTATTCAGATGAACTGATAAAACTGCAAAACTCAGAGGCTGAAATAAAGAAACGTTTGGCTGAGTATGAGGATTCTCAAGAACAGCTGTTTAAAAAATGTTTAAAAGACAAAATTTGCAGAGAAAACCTGAGATTTTCAGCTATACCAAAGAAATTGGAAGGAACACACTGTATTAACTTTATAAAAGTACAAATAAGCCAGTGGACTGGTATTCCACAGCAATATGTATTAATTGAAAAGGCACATTCAGTGAATGCTCCAAACCTGGCCATGAGAAAGCAGCCAAGACCTGTATTAATAAAGATGTAATCATACAAGCAGAAAGAGTTGATCTTGACAAAACTCTGGCAAAGGGGAAAAGTATTAACACATGGAGAAACAGACTGTGGAAAATGATCATTTATTGTACACCAGGTGGAAGAGATGCAGTTTTATCCTAGCAAAAAGAGAATGCCAAGAGGCAGGTGAGAAATTCAAGTTGCTGTATCCAGTTATCTTCAGAATATTTTTTTCTGGAGGATAGAGATTTTGTGATGCAGAAAAGGCTATGGAAGAAATAAAAAAGTTTATCTAAAGGACATGAGACAGAAAGCAGAAGGGGACTCTCCTTCTCATTCTTCTGACAACAAAGCTCATAGAAATACTTTGCCAGTGAAACATTTTCCAATGTTCCAAAGGAAAATGCTTGAGAGACAGAAAAAACACATAAGAGTTTACCAGAAGACTCAGGAGTATCTTGGAGTTGGATCAGAGTCTGGATTTGGGAGACGAAGATGAATAGGAAGAACAGCAACATTGAAATTAGTGAATAAATGTGAAACTATGAAGCATCAATCACATTTGCAAAACATGTGCCTGCATGAAAAAGAGGATGAGAAAGACTGGAGTTTTGTTGACTTTCTTAAACTTGTAAAGCATTAAAGCATATATTGCACTTTATGTTGTTAATGTTTAAAAAAAGTAAAGTAACTGTAAGTCAACAATTTGTTTTCTTATTAGTATTTGTATAAAACATTTCATGATGAAAACTGCATGTTATATAGCAAAGTGCTTTTGTATAGTATGTAGTCAGGGGTATCTTAATGTAGGAGAGTCTTTTCAGTGACTGTTTTATGTGTTAAATATAGTAAAGTAAACAAGTATATAGGCTTTACAGTATAACAAGAGAAAAAAAGGCTGGATCATAACAAGTTTGCTGCTGGGTAGAGGTGAGGTGTAAAAGTGCACTGAATATATTATATATAGAATTAATATATTTTCTCTTATTTTTACAAGAGTGAAGGCCTAGAATCATGCCCTTGACTTAAACCATAAACAAGTGCTTTTTGTAAGCAAGTAGGCTTGAAAACAAGACAAAATGATGAAAGCCAAGAAAACTGCTACATTCTTGTTTCTGCAAAGATATTTATTCAGTAATTTCATTATCATCATCTTCTTTTGGCTGTTCCCGTTAGGGGTAGCCACAGTGGATCATCTGTTTCCATTTTTCCTGTCCTCTGCATCTTGCTCTGTCACACTAACTGCCTGCATGTCCCCTCTCACCACATCCATAAATCTTATCTTGGCCCTTCCTCTTTTCCTCTTACCTGGCAACTCCATCCTTAGCATATTTTTCACAATATACCCAGCATCCCACCTCAGCACATGTCCAAACCAATACAATCTCGCCTCTCTTGCTTTGTCTCCAAACTGTCCAACCTGAACTGACCCTCTAATATACTGATTCCTAATCCTGTCCATCCTAGTCACACCCAGTGCAAATCTTAACATCTGTAACTCTACCGCATCCAGCTCTGACTCCTGCTTTTTTGTCAATGCCACCATCTCCAACCCATATAACATAGCTGGTCTCACTACCCTCTTGTAGACATTCCCTTTCACTCTTACTGGTACCCGTCTGTCACAAATCACTCCTGACACTCTTCTCCACCCATTCCACCCTGCCTGTACTCTCTTATTCACCTCTCTTTCACACTCACCATTACTCTGAACTGTTGATCCCAAGTACTTAAACTGATCCACCTTTACTAACTCTATACTCCCTGCATCCTCACCATTCCTCTACCCTCCCTCTCATTTACACACATATATTCTGTCTTAGCCCTGCTGACCTTCATTCCTCTCCTCTCTAGAGCATATCTCCACCTCTCCAGGGTATCCTCAACCTGGTCCCTACTCTCACTACAGATCACAATGTCATCTGCAAACATCATAGTCCACGGGACCTCCTGTCTGATCTTATCCGTCAACCTGTCCACTGCAAATAAGAAAGGGCTCAAAGCTGATCCTTGATGTAATCCCACCTCCACCTTAAACGTATCTGTCACTCTCACCGCAGTCCTCACCACTGTCACACTACCCTTGTACATATCCTGTACCACTCTTACATACTTCTCTGCCACTCCCGACTTCCTCATACAATACCACAACTCCTCTCTAGGCACCCTACCATATGCTTTCTCTAAGTCCACAAAGACACAATGCAACTCCTTCTGCCTTTCTCTGTATTTCTCCAACACTCTCAGAGCAAACATTGCATCTGTAGTGCTCTTTCTTGGTATGAAACCATACTACTGATCACTAATCATCACCTCTATTCTTAACTTAGCTACCACTACTCTTTCTCATAACTTCAAGCTGTGACTGATCAGTTTTATCCCTCTGTAGTTACTGCAGCTCTGCACATCACCCTTATTCTTAAAGATAGGTACCAAAACACTTTTTCTCCACTCCTCAGGCATCCTCTGACTTTCCAAAATTTCATTAAACAATCTAGTTAAAAATTCCACTGTCATTTCTCCTAAGCACCTCCATGCTTCCACTGGTATGTCATCTGGGCCAACAGCCTTTCCATTCTTCATCCTCTTCACAGCTGTCCTTACTTCCGCCTTGCTAATCTGTTTCACTTCCTGATTCACTATCCCCACATCATCCAACCTTCTCTCTCTCATTCTCTTCATTCATCAGCCCCTCAAAGTACTCTTTCCATCTACTCAACACACTCTCCTCACTTGTGAGTATGTTTACCTCACTATCCTTTATCACCCTTACCTGCTGCACATCTTTCCCAGCTCTGTCCCTCTGTCTAGCCAATCGGTACAGGTCCTTTTCTCCCTCTTTAGTGTCTAATCTCTCATACAACTCTCCATACACCTTATCTTAGCCTTCACCACCTCTCTCTTTGCCATGCACCTCATCTTCTTATACTCATGTCTACTTTCTTCATCTCTTTGACAATCCCACTTCTTCTTCACCAGACTCTTCCTCTGTATACTCTTCTGTACTTCCTCATTCCACCACCAGGTCTCCTTGTCCTCCTTCCTCTGTCCAGATGTCACACCAAGCACCTTTCTAGCAGTCTCCCTTCCTATTTCTGCTGTAGTTACCCAGCTATTCGGTAACTCTTCACTGCCTCCCAGTGCCTGTCTTAACACTTCCCTGAAATCCACCTCACAATCACCCTTTTTTAACTTCCACCATTTAATCCTTGGCACTGCTTTCACACTCCTCCTCCTCTTCTTGATCACCAACGTCATCCTACAGCCCACCATTCTATGCTGCTTAACTACACTTTCCCCTGTCACCACTTTACAGTCTCCAATATCCTTCAGACTGGCCCTCCTACACAGGATATAATCCACCTGCGTGCATCTTCCTCCACTCTTGTATGTCACCCTATGCTCCTCCCTCTTCTTAAAATACGTATTCACCACAGCCATGTCCATCCTTTTTGCAAAATCCACAATCATCTGACCTTCTGCATTCCTCTCCTTAACACCATACCTACCCATCACTTCCTCAACCCCTCTGTCCACTT
Organism: Protopterus annectens; assembly: GCF_019279795.1. Taxonomy (NCBI): domain Eukaryota; kingdom Metazoa; phylum Chordata; order Ceratodontiformes; family Protopteridae; genus Protopterus; species Protopterus annectens. The sequence continues at coordinate 881,623,754 of NC_056733.1, read as the reverse complement.
CACCAAGATGCCCATTGAAGTCCGCTCCAATCACTAGTCTCTCACCCTTGGGTACACTCGCCACCACTTCATCCAACTCACTCCAAAATTTTTCTTTCTCATCCATCGCACACCCAATTTGTGGAGCATATGCACTAACAACATTCATCATTACACCATCAATTACGAGCTTCATAAACATCACTCTATCAAACACTCTCTTCACCTCCAAAACACTCAGCATACTGTTCCTTTAGGATAACCCCTACCCCATTTCTCTTGCCATCCACACCATGATAGAACAATTTGAACCCGCCTCCCATATACCTGGCCTTACTTCCCTTCCGTCTGGTCTCTTGCATGCACAATATATCAACCTTCCTTCTCTCCATCATATCAGCTAGCTCTCTCCCTATACCAGTCATACTGCCAACATTCAAAATTCCTACCCTCACTACTACACTCCTAACCTTCCTCCTCTCTTCCTGCCTTTGGGCATGCCTATCCCCTCCTCTTCTCCTTCGGCCAACAGTAGCCCAATTTCTGCCAGCACCCTGTTGGCTAACAGTACTGGTGGTGGTCATTGTTAACCCGGGCCTCGACCGATCCGGTATGGAAATATGAAATGTTGTCCGCATAAGTCATTTGGCAGAGGTTTTACGCCAGATGCCCTTCCTGATGCAACCCTCCCCATTTATCTGGGCTTGGGACTGGCACAAAGAGATGCACTGGCTTGTGCATCCCCAGTGTCAGTAATTTATTTATTGACATTTAATTGCTGGGAAAGTCCATCTGGGCAACAGCCAATTATCAGCAGAGGCCTGGGGAGAAAAGCTCTAAAGTATTACAAAACATTTTAAGAACAGCAATTTTACAGACTTCAAAAATAATACAAATCATCTACTGTATAAATAATGATACCAAATTAGATATAACATGAAAACATTGGTTAAGAAGCGATACAAGTTATATGACAATGATTTAATATATAGAGAAAGTTTAGCCAGTTTATGGTGAAGTTAAAGATGCATAATAAAAACATGAATTGCAATATAAAGTGAAATAAAAACAGGCTTATGGTATATTTAGAGAGAAAGCCAGGGGACAGAAATTGATAGAAGTAAGGAAGTGAGTAAAGAAGGGAGAGTAAGGTGGTGTAAGTTATGAATAGGCATTTTTTCACATTTAGGGATACTGTTTATCCTGGTGTTGAACAAGAACAGAGACAGCTTTTGGCTAGGAGGTCTTTAAGAATGGATTTATGGTTTTGAAGGATAGGAAATAGGGTATTGACCTGATGGATACAGGTAAGAGGTTCGAGGCCTTAGCAACATGGTACAAGTATAGACAATGCCCAGAAGATTTGATAGGTTTGGGGACAGCAAGGAGTTTTTGGTCATCGGATTATAATGACTGACTGGGGGCATAGTTGTATAAAATGTTATTTTAGTGCCAGACAAGCAGATGAGAGATGCACTTATCTAGCCAAACTGGAGGTAAAGCTCTCTCCAACCAAGACTGAACTTGACAGTCAAGAGGAGAAGGTAAACACTTGCACCACACCACACCCATCACATAGTCTCACTACATCTACACCACCAAAATCCACACATAGATTCACTAAAACATTTGCAGAGGCTCTCAATAATAATCTCAAGCAACAGAGACCTCCAAAGCAGAAATACAAGCAACCTCCACCCCCCAACACAACCCAAATGACACACAGCCCACAGACTCAGTGGGCCACTCAACCACAGCCAATAAGGCAAAACAACATACACAACACACTAGTCATAGGTGACTCTATAGTCAGGCATACTGATGTCCCACTCACCAGGCTAAACAAGGAGAAGGTTACTGTCAGCTGTCTGTCAGGTGCCAGGATCCACCACATAACCCATGCACTCAGGTCACTCCGCAACAAGTACAAATATGACTGTCATTGTCCATGTTGGTGTGAACGACCTGAGACGTACCTCCCTGGACTACATGAAAAGAGACATGGAAGAGCTCTCCAATCTTGTAGCCCAGGCAGGTATGACCCTAGCTCTGAGTAGCATTCTGCCATCACCCAGAATGATGTCGCAGTACAAGGACAAAATGATTGACTTCAACAATTGGCTAAGCTTCTGGTGTCATTCTAAGGGGATCCAGTATCTGTATGCCTGGGATTACATGGTCGACAGACCATGATGCTTTGCCAGGGATGGCCTGCACCTGTCACCCCTGGGATTCCATATACTGGCTAAGGTTCTTGCCGCCCCTATAGTGCCATTTTTAGGCTAGGTTCAAATGACAAATTCACCACCGTAACAGGAACAGGCAAGCAAAAATTGAGGGTGATGCTACTCAATGCTAGAAGTCTACATCTCAAAATGCACTCACTCGAGGCACTCCTTAAAATGAAGAACATCGATATCTGTGCAGTGACTGAGACCTGGTTCAAGGCTCCAGAGAGCACCCCTGCACTACCAGGCTATAACTCATACCACACTTTTCGGCCATGTAACCTGGACCAGAACACCAAAGGCGGAGGTGTGTCCATATTCATTAAGGATATCCACACCTCCAGGCTAGTTGCTCAGCATAATGCAGCCGAGGCTATCCAAGTGCAACTAACTATGGGCAAAACTGCAATCCACATTGTAGCTTGCTACAGATCCCCCACCATGCCCCAGGATTCCCACTCCTCTTTTCTTGATGTACTGGAAAATATTAGGGTTCAATCAAACACCCTAATAATGGACGATTTCAACTACCTCACTATTAACTGGGAAAACTACTCATGTACCAACTCCTTCGCTCAACGCTTTCTGGAATTTATAAACTCCAATGCCCTGGATCAACTTATCCACACCCCCACCAGGGGCAACAATATCTTAGATCTAGTAATTACCAACATGAGTGACTGGTGTTCCACACCTAAAGTCAATGCCTCATTGGTCCGATCCGACCATAAGCTAATTACCCTAGATATCCACATCCTGCCCCCACCCCCATTAAGGAAACCATGGTAAAAAAATTCTCCAAAGCCAACTTCATGCTTCTTAAGACAGAAGTGGTGAACTTCATGGCACCCATGCAGATGGACAGTGCAGTTACGACTACTGAATCCTACATGATTGCACTTTATAAGCATTTACATGAGTGCATGGATCATGCTATCCCAAACAGAACCAAGACACTATCCTCCAAAAAAAGGAAGCCAATCTGGTGGTCCCCTGCAATAAACAAACTGTACAACACAAGGAAGAAACTGTTGCAAAAGAGAGTAAAATCCCATGAGTGGAGGAGCTCCCTGGTCAGCCTCAGTAAGAAGCTGCGATCCCTGATAAAATCCTCTAAAGCTAGTTATGAAAACAAAATCACCACTGATTCTAAAGGGAACCACAAAGCATTCTATAGCTATGTCAAGAATCCCAATGGCAACACTCAGATCTGCTCTGAGTTACAGCACAATGGTACTAAATATACAGACCCAACTGATATTGCCAACATCCTGGCAGATAGGTTCAGTGCTAACTTTACCCCGTCACACCCTCTAAAGAGCCCATCTCTATACCGGAAGAATGCAAAGTTCCTGTAATCATGGCTGCATAGGTAAAAACCACACTCTCCAAAGCCAAGAACACAGCATCCATGGGACCAGACAACATCCCAGGCTGCGTTCTACATGAACTACAGAATGAACTGGCACCCCATCTAAGTACCATGTTCAATCATTGCCTCACCTCAGGCTTTGTGCCTGCTGAATGGCGCACAGCAACGGTTATCCCACTCCACAAGGGGGGAGCCACCACAGACCCCGGGAACTACCGGCCCATTAGTCTGACGAGCCTGGTCTGCAAGGTCATGGAATGTATCATCATGGAACTTATAAACAAAGACATTGGTAATCTCCAAACTCTGGACCCCACCCAGTTCAGGTTTGTAAAAGGCAGATCATATCTCCTAAACCTGATAGACTTCTTTGAAGCAGTCATAAAAAATGTAGACGAGGGTAAGACGGTTCACACAGCCTATCTAGATCTTGCCAAGGCTTTTGACACCATCCCCCACTCTGGAATTATAGATAAACTCACTAAACTAGGTATAAATCCCTATGTCAGAAGATGGGTTGTCAACTGGCTCACTGACAGAACCCACACTGTGAAAGTAGCAGACTCCAAATCTGACTTCAGACTAGTGACAAGTGGAGTACCACAGGGTTCAGTCCTGGGTCCTCTCCTGTTTGGTATCTACTTCTCTGAAGTACAGGCTAACACAGAAGGTCTTTGGCTAATGAAGTTAGCAGATGACTGCAAACTAGGAGCCATAATCTAAACTCCTAACAATGTGGACATCCTACAAAAGGACCTCACTGACAGAGATGCCTGGTGTCAAAGCCATGGCCTCAAGCTCAATGCCAAAAAGTGCATTGTCAACCCCCTTGGTAAAAACTCTGTATCCATAAACTACAACATTGGTGGTAGTATACTTAACACTGAAAGTGTGATAAGAGACCTTGGGACACAGGTGGACAGTAGTCTCTCCTTTGATAACCACATCACCACAGTAGTCAGGAAATCCTTGTACATGGCACACCTCATCACAAAAGGTTTCTCTTTCAGAAAAAAAGAGGTCATTGTTCCCCTCTACTCATCACTCATTAGACCCATTATAGAGTAGAACACCCCTTTTGCTCTGTACCTCACAAGACATCTACAACAACTGGAAAGGCCGCAAAAATACCTCACAAAGAGGATTACTGGCCTCAAACAGATGCCCTATGCAGACCGTCTCAAAAAACTCCAGCTTTACTCCGTCGCATATCGCCTACTCAGAGGTGATCTCTGCCTAACGTACAAAGCTATGTCAAACCCAGAGCTGTTGGGCATGCTCCACTTAAAGAAATCCCAATCCCTCCGAGCTACATGCTCTAGGGACCTAAACCTTGTCACCACAATAAACAGAACATGCCAGAGGGATAGATTCCTGTCCCAGAGACTTCCCATACTCTGGAATAAACTACCTATCTATATCAAACAAAGCTCCTCATTAGCACGCTTCAAAAAAAATCTTGATGATTGGATAGGAAATAGGAAATTCACCCCAGGGATCACTTCTGTGGCTCTGCTCGACAGTGGCACAGGAAAATAATTTTCTTGGGCGGCAAAAGCCAGGGTACCTTTTTGGCTGGGCTTGTATAGGCCCCGCCTAGTACCTACCTATGAACATATGAACCTATGATAATTTTATATGTGGTAAGAAGCTGTGTATATGTTAGTTGATAGAGTATTTCTAACCAATTTAGGCTTTTTAAAGTGTTATACAGAGGTGTGTTCTGAAAAGGGCATTTGCTGCAAATTTAGCAACATGGAGGTGTGCCATGTTGTGAGATGTGCAACTGAGTGAGGATTCATCTGCATACTATACCAAGGAGGCCTGTTGTAAGGCTGTGTGGAGGGTGTTGTTGAGAATATTAGAGGATAGTACCAAGGATAGTGCCTTGTGGTACACCAATGGTGATGGGGAGGCATGGAGAGATGGTGGAGTGCCAGTTTACTGATCAATAACTATTGGACAGGTAGAGACCTAATGAATATATCTGAAGTAGAAATTTGCTGTGGAAAATTGTGTCAAAGGCTTTAGGCAAGTCTAGGAATAAGAAGACTAGTTTGCTGTTATCTCTAGCTTTATTGACAGTATCTAAAAAGCGATACTGCATCTAATGTTTCCAGACTATAGGAATCTTTTTATTCACATCATGCCATCTCTAAAGGCCTTCCAAGAAATGTGTACTGTCAAGAAAAACTATAATTTTTAAGGCATATTTTTAAAATACTTTTTCAAAATATATAAATGTAGGTTTTGTAATCCATTAGAAGTGCAGTGTTAGTATTATGGGAAGGATGGAACCCGTGTTGGTGGTGGTGGTGGTGGTGTGGGGGTGGGGGGGGCAGGAATTCTTCCTGAAGGAGAAATTTTAGCAGTTGCTTTTTAATACATTTTTCAAGTATTTTTTGCTGATGGGGTAAGATTGCTATAGCCTAAAGTTAGTAATGTTTGTTGAATTTCTTCTTTTGTGCAAAGGGATGTGTGACTTTTTTTCAGGGAGAGGGAATGGGGGATTCCTGGATTTACCTATTTATAAGGATTGAGACAGGATAGGCAATGCTATTGGCTGCTATTTCAGGGTACTCACTTGGAAGGTCATCAGCTAAAGTAGAGCATGATTTGAATTTGTTTAAGAGTAGTTTTAGATAGGATGTGGGCACAGGCTTGAAAGTGAATGTGGTGATACATGGCTGTTGGGCAGGATTAGGATTAGATGTAGTTAGATGAAGGGAAATCCTTCTTGTTTAGAGATGCTATACTATCTATGAAATAAGAGTTGAATTATATTGCATTTTTGTGCGGTAAGTTATTGGGAGAGGGGTTAGGGTTGAATTTTTGGCCGTAATACAATGGCTGTTCATAATTTTAAGGGTTATGTTTTCTATTAAGTATAGTTTATTTGGCTTTATTTTATTTTATTTTTATTTATTTTACATTTGTTGACCAGGATAGTCCGACTGGATACATGTCCATTTTCAGCAGAGGCCCGGGGAGAAAAGCTCCAAGGTGGTTTCATATACAATCATTACAATGTACATATAGATCAGGAGTCATTATAATATTACACAAAAAGAACACATTTTACAGTCTAGTTAAATTTATACAAATATAATGCATTTTATAGCCCAGTTAAATAATACAGTCTAACCATCTTCTAAACTGGCTTAACAAAGATAATTGAGTACCACTTACAGACATAGAACTAGTACACCAGTATGCATGAAGATTTAGTCAGGCTTGGAGCAGGGACATATCCACTGAGACTTGAAATGCTCCTTGAGAGCTTTTTTAAATTGAGATAGGGTGGTATCTAGGGTATTGTTAGCAGGAAGGAAATTCCAAATTTTGCCAGCAGAGTTGGTGAACAGGGAGTCACCAGCTGTGTTGTTGGATTTAATGGTTTCCACTAATAGTCTATTGGATGATCTAGTGATCTGGAGTTGGAGTGGGGATAGATGATGTTTTTCAGGGCAGGTGTATTATCTGGTTGGTTAATTGCTTTGTGAGCCACAATGAGTTGAGTATGCTGAATCTGCCTGGGAAGCTCTAGCCATCTGAGACAATTTAGATTTTTACAATTATGTGTTCTACAGGGTAGACCAGTTGCAAATCTTACTATGTTGTTATAGCAGCTTGAGAGTTTGTTAAGGTCAATTTTATTTAGGCTGGCAAGTAAAGGGCAAGCATAGTAGAGTGTAGACAGTAGGTGGGAGTGGGCAATGGAAGTCCTAGCATATGGGGTTTTCTGTTAATGGTTTTGATTGTTTTGTTGATGTGCACATCAAACTTAAAAACTGTTGTCTATAATGACTCCTTGCAGTTTTGTATGGGCATCTGGAGAGATTATGGTACCGTTATTGTCCTTAATGGAGGGAGATTATGCCAGGGATCTTTGCGTGGGGGTGAAAAGTAGGAGTTTTGTTTTATTAGGATTTAGAACCAGACAGCGAGTGGCAAGCCAGTTCTCTACTAGATTGAAAGTACTCTGAATTATTGATAGCAGCTCTGTTTGCGAGGTGCCAGTGCAGATCAACGCTGAGTTGTCTGTATATTGAATGCAGATGGCTTCAGGGATGACTTTGTTCATAGTTTCATAGGTTGATACTAGGCTATCTGCCTTAGGGCATTTATAAGCCTAGCCAGAGTATGTTTGGCTTTCGCCACCCTTTTAGATTAGTTGACTGTGCTTCTGTATAGTAGGTCACAGAAGGTAGCCCTTTTAAGGTTTGTTTACTGTACCTCTGTCAAGCAGCGACACAGAAGAGATCCCAGGGGTAAACTTACGATCTCCCATCCATTCGTCAAGATTTCTCTTGAAGAGGGTCAGTCAGGGGCTCTGCCTGACATGGATTGGGATTTTGTTCCAGAGTGAGGGGAGCCTCTGGGATATGTCCCTCCAGCATGTCCTATTTATTTCTGTGCTGAGGTTCAGGTCCCTGGAGAGTGTAGCTCTAAGAGATTTAGATTTCCTGAGGTGAAGCATGTCCTTTAATTCTGGGTTGGACATGGCTTTATACTTCAGACACAGATCGCCTCTGAGTAGGCGGTACGCAACTGAGTAGAGCTGGAGTTTCTTTATCCGAACTGCATAGGGCATCTGTTTGAGCCCCTTGATCCTCTTGGTGAGATACTTTTGGGGTCTTTCCAGTTGCTGAAGGTGTCGGGTAAGGTACATCCCAAACGGGGAATTGTACTCAATTATGGGACTGATAAGTGATGAGTAGAGGGGCACAATGACCTCTCTTGATCTAGATGTGAACCCTTTCATGATAAGGTGGGCTATATAGAAGGTCTTTCTTACCACTTTGGCAACGTGATTGTCAAAGGAGAGATTGCTATCTACTTGGGTCCCCAAATCCCTAATTACTTCTTCTGTACTTAATGGATTACCACCTATGCGGTAATTTGTGGGCACTTTTTTTTTCCAAAGGGGATGACTATGCACTTTTTGGCATTTAGCTTTAGGCCATGGCTCTGGCACCAGTTATCCATCTCTGTGAGACCCTTTTGGAGGATGCTTGTGTCAGTCGGAGAGTCGATTATAGCACCCAGTTTGCAGTCATCTGCGAACTTGGTCAGCCATAGTCCACTCATGTTAGCCTGTACCTCGGAGAAATATATACCGAACAAGAGAGGTCCCAGGACTGAGCCTTGTGGGACACCACTTGTAACTGGTTTAGAGTTTTAGAGTCTGACATGGCACCTGCTATTCTGACCATGTGGGTTCTATCCCTGAGCCAGTTTGCAACCCATCGTGTGACATAGGGGTTGATATTTAAGCTGGTGAGCTTATTTATGATGCCCGAGTGGGGTATTGTGTCGAAGTCCTTTGCGAGGTCCAGGTAGGCTGTGTGGACTACCTTCCCTTCATCTATGGCTTTGGTAACTGTTTTAAAGAAGTCGACCAGGTTCAAGAGGCAAGATCTGCCCTTAACGAAGCCGAATTGGGTAGGATCCAGTGTCTGGAGGTTCCCAATGTCTTTGTTTATGATTTCCATGATGATACATTCCATAGCTTTGCAGACCAGGCTAGTCAGGCTTATAGGGCAATAGTTTCTGGGGTCTGTTGTGGCACCACCTTTGTGGAGTGGGACCACTGTTGCTGTACGCCATTCCTTGGGAACATATCCTGTAGTAAGGCTGAGATTGAACAGTGACTTTATAGGAGGGTTTAGTTCTTCTTGGAGCTCGTGTAAGACGCAGCCTGGGACACCGTCTGATCTCATTGATGCTGTGTTTTCAGCTTTGGAGAGGGCAGCTCTCACCTGTGCATCTGTGATCTCAGGAAGGCTACACTCTGTTGGGATAGACATTTGCTCTTTTGGGGGGGGGGGGGAGTTGGCACTGAACCTTTCTGCCAGGATGTTGGCAATGTCTGTGGGTTCAGTGAATTTTTTGTCATTTTGCACTGACTCAGAGCATATCTGGGAGTTGCCTCCCAGGTTTCTGACATAACTAAAGAAGGCCTTGTGATTATCTGTAGTGTCTTGTGCAATTTTTCTTTCAAAGCTGGCCTTAGAAGATTTTATGAGGGATCATAGTTTCTTGCTAGTACTAATCAGTGACGCCTTCCCTTTTTGGGATTTTACTCTGTCATGTAGTAGCTTTCTCCTTCTGTTGTATAGCTTATTTATGGCTGGTGTCCACCAGACAGGTCTCCTGCCTTTGGAGGAGTGAGTCTTGGTTTTATTTGGGATAGCATGCTCCATGCATTCCTGTAGGTGTCCATAGTATGCTTTTGTAAAGGATTCTGCATTTTGGGCCGTATTGTCCACTGGCCCAGGGGCTTTGAAGGATTCCACCTAAGTTTTGAGAAGTGTGAAGTTTGCTTTTGAGAAGTTCTTCACCGTGGTTTCCTTGGCTAGGGGTGGGGACAGTATATGGATGTCCAGTGAGATTTGTTTATGGTCTGATCTTACCAATGAGGGGTATACATCTGGTGTGGAACATAGAGACCCCATGTTGGTGATGACCAGATCCTGTATGTTTTCCCCTCTTGTGGGAGTGGTGACCAGTTGTTCCATAACATTTGAGTTTATAAATTCTAGGAACCATTGGGCGAGGGTGTTTGGGCTTGAGTAGTTTTCCCAGTCGATGTTTGGGTAGTTGAAGTGACCCAATATAATAGTGTTTGGAGAGACCTTCATATTCTCCAGTGTTCTCAGGAAAGCCGAGTGAGGTTCCTGTGTTTGGGAGGGTGGTCTGTAGCAGGCTACAAACCGAAAGGCAGTTTTGCCCACTGTTAGTTGCACATGGATGGTCTCCGAAGCTTTGTACAGTGCCACTAGCCTAGGGGTGTGGGTATCTTTGATAAATATGGATACTCCCCCTCCTTTTGTGGTTCGGTCCGAGTTTTGGGGCCGGAAAGCATGGTATGAAGTATAGCCTGATAGTGCTGGGGTGCACTCGGGAGCCTTGAACCAGGTTTCTGTTACTGCACAGATATCAATATTCTCCATACTGAGGAGAGTCTCGAGTGCATGCATCTTGAGGTTTAGACTTCTGGCATTGAGCAGCATTACCCTTAGTTTTTTTTTCTTTGTGTTGTCTATGGGGGTGGGTTTCTTTTTTGAGCCTTGCCTAAAAAAGGCACTATGGGGGAGGCAAGAGCCTTAGCCAGTATTCGAAAACCCAGGGGTGACAGGTGCAAGCCGTCCCTAGCGAAACAACGAGGCTTGTCAAGCATGTCATCCCAGGCTGACAGACACTGGATCCCCTTTGAATGACACCAATACTTAAGCCAATTGTTAAAATTGATCATTTTGTCTTTATACTGTGGCATCATTCTTGGTGAGGGTAAGATGCTACTCAAGGTCAGGGTCATACCGGCCTGGGCTACATGATCAAAGAGCTTCTGTACGTCTTTTTTTATGTAGTCCAGGGAGGTACGTCTCAGGTCATTCACACCAGCATGGACAATGACAGAGTCATACTTGTACTTGCTTTGGAGTGACCCGAGTGCTTGTGTTATGTTACGGATCCTGGCACCCGACAGGCAGCTTACAGTGACCTTCTCCTTGTTCAGCCTGGTAAGTGGGATGTCATTGTGTCTGACAATAGAGTCACCTATTACAAGTGTATTAGGTGTTTTGTTTAGCCTTAAGGGCTGTGACTGTGTGGCACACTGACTTTGTGAGCTATGTGCTACGTGGATATTGTTTCGTGGTAGGTGTTGCTTGGATGTCTGCTTTGGAGGTCTCTGCTGCTTAGGTAGCTTTTTATTTAGAGCCTCTGAGTATGTTTTTGTGTGTTTATGTGTTTGGTTTGCTGATGTGATAGGTCTATGTGAGACTGGATTTGTGGTGTGTGTGGTTACCTTCTCCTCCTGACAGGCTGTGCCAGTACTGGGTTGAGAGAGCTTAGCCTCCAGTTTGGCTATATAGTTGCATCTCTCACATATATTTGAGCTTGTTGGGAGGAGGAGAGGATGGTCTGTATACATAAGGCAGTTGTAACATTGCCTCAAGATTCCCAGATTCACCAGCTGGACTGGAGAGTAAACTTGAAACTGACCTTTGGACATGCCTGAATAATATAGGGAACTACTTATTGACTGATCAGAAAGAACCAATACGGAGCAAGTGCTTAGAAGGAGTATAAGAGGATGTAGTGCTTTAGTTTGTGTTTACCTATGAGATTACTTATACGAGCAAGCGCGGGGCTTTAGAATGAGAATAGAGTGCTTAATTTGAGATTTAGAGCAGTTCTAAGGGAAAAAGTGAAGAGTAGACTGTGGAGCCGGGAATAGTTTAAGATTGTTTAAGCGGCGCTGCCCGACGCTGCTCTGTGCGCAACACCGCGCTAAAAGAGGGTTGCAGGGTTTTAAGAGATAGAGATCAAGGAGTTTAGAATTGACCCAAAATGGCCAATAAAACTACAGCTTCTAGGCAGTAACCACTCCTACAGGGACAGGCAGGCTGTTCAGTGTTAACCACTGCCACTGGTGAACACAGAGACTTCCCTTTAGTCCAAGCAAGCACTGGCCTCCAAGAAACTTACAAACAGTTCAGAACAGCAAATCTGTAACTGAACTTTCTTAAATTTCAGAAAGTGGGAAAAAATCAAGATTTTTTTTTTCTTTTTTGTTTTAGTTTAAAGGTAGCAGAGATGCACAAGTAGCAAAATAATCACACCAGTGCAATAAATGACCCCACACTTGAATGCTAGGCCAAAGTCAGGTAAAATGCAGCTTTAAGAGAAAAAAAACGATCTTAAATTAAGTGCAACACAGGAAATGCAATAAACAGGCTCTAAATGTGTTCTAAATACTGTTTCTAATACAGATATAAACTTTAGCAAGCTGGAAAACGCCAAAAAGTAGGTGGCAAAGCAGTAATTCTTAACAAAAAAGCAGAAGAAAATACTTAAATTCTCAAAAGTGGCTCCTTTCTCTTCTCAGCGTTTTCTCCCCTTGGTAGGTGCTTCAGCAACAACTAACAAGCCTGGAAAGATGCCAAAACCACGAGGCAGCAGGGCTTTAAGAGATAGAGATCAAGGAGTTTAGAACTGACCCAAAATGGCCAATAAAACTACAGCTTCTAGGCAGTAACCACTCCTACAGGGACAGGCAGGACATTGTTGCCAGGGTGTTGATGAGAAGATAGTGGAGGTCATTGATAAAAATTGGAAACAGAAGTGGTCCCAAGATAGACCCCTGTGGGACACCTAGAATGTTGGGTAGGAGGTTTGATCTGCCATAAGATGGATTGTAGTCTGTTGATCAGAAAGGAGTCAAACCAGTGAAGAGCGTGATTGCCTAGGGACATTGTTGCCAGGGTGTTGATGAGAAGATGGTGATTGACCATATCAAAAGCCTTGGACAGGTCTAAGAAGAGGGCTGAAGATAACTTGTTGTTGTTCCTGTTATAGGTTATACCATTAGAGAAGGTGAGGAGAGCTGTGGTGGTACTATGATATGGCCTGAAGCTATGCTGGGAGTTAGCCAGTAGGTTGTTTTGAGTTAGAAAGTACAGGAGTTGTTTATGGATGCATTTTTCCATTATTTTTGCCAGAGGTGATAAGATGGCTATGGGTCTATAATTGGATAACTCAGTAGAGTTACCACCTTTAAGGAGGGGTATAACATGAAATATTTTCCAGATAGAGGGGACTGAGGCTTCTGATATGGACCAATTAATTAGAATGGAAATGGGATATGCTATAGTATCTGCAGCTTTTTGCAAATATTCTTCTGGGAGAAGGTCTGCAGCTAGGGTAGTAGGTTTTAATTTTTTGAGTAGTGAATGAATGAAAGATGTAGAGACTGGTTGGAAGCTAAAGGAAGTCTGGGAGCTGGGAGTGCTATCCAGTAGGTTAGAGGAGTTTAGGGGTATTTGGCTAGCAAGGGCTTAGATGGTTTCAGTAAAGAAATTATTAAAGGTGTTAGCAACATCCGCTGGTAGTTTATCAGTAGAGGCTGAGGAAGGTGGAGTGGTGATTTGACCTGGGTGCAGTAATTTATTTATCCCTGCCCAGAATTTTTGGGGGTTATTTTGGTTCACTTGATTGAGATGGAGGTAGTACTTTTTTTATTTAATGGAATAGCTTGTTTTGTCTCATTTCTTAGGTGTCTAAATTTGGTTTGGTTTATAGGGTCTTTTGTAGCACGCCATGTTGCCCAGGCCTTATGTCTGAGTATGATTTTTGTTTTAGTGTCTTTAGAGAGCCACGGGGCAGCTTTTGTTTTTACCCTCATGGAACGAGCGGGAGCATGAGCATCGAGGATGGTGAGGAATTTGTTGTTAAAGTGGGAGACAGCCTCATCTAGGGGCAGGTGCTTTAGGGCAGCCCAGTTGCATGCCTTAAGTTCATCCTGAAACTTACTAGGATTAAAGCTTTTAGTATTTCTTATTGTTCTGTAGATGGGCTGCTGGGAGTAATTAGATTTGTGCTTGCAGATAAAGGTAAGAAAGTGGTCACTGAGGTCTTCAGGGATGACCCCCGCAGAATACATTTGGGGATGGCTATTGATTAGTATCCAGTCCAGTATACTATCTTTTTGGTTAAGTTTACCTATCCTGGTGGGAGTGGATATGACCTGTGTGAATCCATACAGGTTTACATGGGTGGTAGGAGATTAAGAGGAACAAGTGTTCCAGTCGATGTTAAGGTCTCCTAGTACAATGGTTTCTTGTGGATAGTTACTAGCTAACTATTGGAGGATGTCTTCTAGGACATTGGTATTATTCCCTGGTGGAATATACACACAGACTATATTTATGCATTTGTTTTTGTTAATTTGGAGCTTGGTAGCAATTATTTCTGCCTTACTGACCTGGGGTGGTTGACTGGGATCTAAGGTAACATTTAATGTAGATTTGAAGAGTACAGCTACCCCCCTCCCTTCCTGGAAGAGCGATCGAGTCTAAGTATATTATTACATTGTCAGGTTCTTGCATATAATTACTGTAACTTTCAGGATTTTGTTTATAAGTTTTTGATAGTATTTAGATTTTGAGCTGCTGTATCTGGGTCTAATTGTCTGACAGTGTTTTGTGGTTAAGGAGTTGGAAATAGTTGTAACTAGTGGGTGGCCAGTATTATTTGATACATCTGTGCTAGTTTGAGATTTTGGGTGGTGAAATCCTAGGTAAGACTGATTTTCATAAATGGTTAGGAAATATGGAAATAGCATGAGGGATAGCAGAGAGAGAAATTAGATTACTTTGTATGGTAACATGGTTGGAGGCTATATTGGTATTATAGTCGTAGGACCCTCAGGATATTGAGGTTGGATAATTACTACTGGGGGGGCTGGAGTAGTGTACACAGTACAGTACTGATTGGTCTGGATAGGAAAAAGGAGGGGTGGTAGTGGGACGAGTTAGGCTGAGTAGAGGATTATTGATTGGTTCAGCTGGAGGGGGAGTGGTATAGTGGCTATAAAGCTAGAGACAGTGGGGGCAGGTGGAAATTGGGGGCAGGGAGGGGTGCAGAGCAAGCCTGAGCCCAGTGAGGGCTTAACATACAAAACCTATGATGTATCCATGCTAGTTAGCTTAAAACAGTAAAACAGTAAAACAGTTCGCTGTAGCTGTAGAGCTGATCGGCAATCACATCTAAGCATTCTATTTCACTGTAGGCATTTCTGTTAGGCAAACATGACAGTAATAGCAAAAATATTAGTGGAAAACATGTAGAGATGCTGAATTCACTTGAATAAATGCACAAATATTGCTGAAAACATTAGGTACATACCACGAGGGACAGGGCTGCCTACTGGGTCTAGGAGCACTGATTTTTTTAAAAAATGGCGGGTTCGGAGGTGTATTTCAAACCTTGCATACATAGCTGTGCAGGGGGAGGGGATCTCAGGTATGATAGGCTAAACCACACACAAGAAACTTGCAAGTAAGTATACTTATGCTTAGGTTTAATAGGATAGGCTTTGAATGATTAAAATTTACTATATAAATTGTAAGTCAGGGGTATGCTCTTCACCTTTTTTTCTTAGTTTTTTGTTTTAATTTTGGGGAAATCTCTGTTGCTTCCAATTTTATAGATAAAAATGGAGAAGTGTACTTTTAGGGGATAGTAGTATAGTTGGGGCTAGGGAATAGAGCTATAGAACCAGGTCAGCAGATGCGAAATGCACAGATAGTTTTAGATGAATAATAACCTTAGCAGGGCTTTTAGCTGGTGGGCAGCTTAGAACAGGATTGCTGAGTTTTTCAGTAGGGCAGCATCCTTCTTGCTGTAAGCCTTGTAGGACAGCTTGTTTAGGGGGATAGTCCCTTAGCAGGGCTTTTAGCCGGTGGACAGCTTAGAACAGGATTGCTGAGTTTTTCAGTAGGGCAGTGTCCTTCTTGCTGTAAGTCTTGTAGGACAGCTTTTTTAGGGGGGTAGTCCCTGTAGCATCATTCAGTACGCTTGTAAGCATGTGCCACAATGTCTTACTGCAGCCATGTTTTTGCGTGAAGCAAACCACTGTTTCAGCTGAGACAGCAGGAAAACCTACCCAGTATGTAAGCAATAAAACATGGCCATAATCACTACCACATACAGTACTGGGAGGTGAAATCAGAACTCAGGCTTCACAACCCCTCAGGAAAACTAGTTCTAAACTTTTTGTCACTGTAATGTCCAAGTGTGCTTCTCCAAGTGACTTGTGTATTTGCATTCTAGTATGATTGTGAAGCATTCTAAAGTTTTAAAGATATTGTGGTGTTTAATATTTTCAACATTCTTTCCATGCTTTTTCTATTCTTCATTAGCATTCTAGTCTTTGTGGATAGCCAAACTGCATTATTTGTTTTTAGTCGTTTCCTTCTAGGAAGAACAAGGATATTTAGGATATTCAGGAAAGTTGCATTAAATTTATTAACATCATCATCTATGGGGAGGACTTTTAGGAAGTTCCAGTTAATAGATGATAGGGTAGTAATGAACATTTCTGGGTTAAACTTGGAAAAGATGCGTGTTGTTTTATAAACATGCTGTTTAAGTGGATGTGTGAGATGTCTGGCTGTAAAGACTGGGAGATAATTTATTTATTTTTATTATTTATTTACATTTGTTGACCGGAAGTGGCCGACTGGACATAGGTTCATTTTCAGCGGAGGCCCAGGGAGAAAAGCTCCACAGTTAAAATATACAGACAGTAGTTACATTGGATTTACATAGCAATTAACAATTTGATCAACATAGCAATTAACAATTACAAACATAGTTACAGATGAAGAACATAGTACATCAGTAGACAGCTAGAATCTTTATCATCTGCGAAGTACATAACAGACATTAACAATTGTTACAATAAGAAGGTCCTGCTGTATAATAAGTAGTTAGGCTTATCAGCATCCGAGCTTGCTATAATCAAGGTAGTCAGTAGGGGTGGAAAGAAAGGTAGTGGGTGGATAGGGTGGGTGATATTAGAGGGGCAGTTGCAAGGGTACAGCCAGCATGGTTTTTACGTGCCTTTTAGTAAAGTTTTGAAGTGGGTGCATGATGGTACGGAGGCAATTGTGGGATAATCACTGAGACAGAAGACATTGTACCTGTGTTGGTCTGTTTGCTAGGGTCTGATACTAGAATCCAGTTTAATAGGGAATTAGATGTTTTGCTATAATTTGTGGGCTATTAATTAGTTGTCTGAAACCAAAGTAAGTTCATGCTAGATGTAGGGGGAGTTTAAGTTTATAAAGAACCGATTAACATTCACATCACCTAGTAGTATTTTTTCTTGTGGAATTGTTACGGATATTCAAAGTAGGATATCTTCCAGTACTGCTGTATTGTCACCAGGAGGGATGCAAAGAACAGTAGTATATATTTGTTAAAAACTTTAATTTCAAGAAAATAATGCACTCTGCTGAACTGAATTTTGGTATTTGTTTGTTGTAAACAGAAATGTGGTAGTTGGAAAATATTAACGCAATATCACCCTTTCCTCTTTATACAGTCATTATGGATAATATTATAGCCAGGCAGTGTAATTTTGGAGTTGTTCGCACTGGGCTTAAGACAAGTTTCAGGTGGAGTGAGAATATCAGGCTTATGTTTTGTAATCCAGGCATGTAGTTCAGCAATTTTATTTCTTATGCTTCTAACATTTGTGGCAGCAAAAGTTAGATTACCAGGGTTAGGAATTGACAGTTGTAGGGTTAGGAGTAGTGTATGGAAAATAATTGTCTTGATGTTCATTGTGATAGATAGGGCAAGGATTAGGGTGAATGTCTTCTTCTAGAAGGATTTTACTATATTGGGGAATTATTAATACTTGTTTTTGATGAGTATTTTTCCACTTAATTTTGTTTTGGCTTGATTTGAAATGGAGGTAATCAGTCTATATTTGGAGTAAAGGTAAGTGTCATCATTAAATGAGTTTGCTGTGCTGCATGGAGGATGTAGGGAGGAAGTAGGAATAAATGGTTGGGACAGATTTGGAGAGATGTTGAGAGTTATTCTGGTGTCATGGTAGGATAAGAGATGGCCCGTAGGAAGAGAAGAATAGAGGATAAGTTGAGGAGTAACATGATTAAGTAAATGGAGCTGTATGTTATTGTTGGCAGGTTGTACGGAAGTAGGATTCAAGAAGGGAAAAAAGTAGCAGGGCAGTAGGATATTTAGTGATGGTGGAGTCTGGAAGCTGATAAAGGGTAGGTAGGAAATACGCATTTTCTATGAAGGAAAAGAGTTAGATTGTCCTAGTATCTTCCCTGGAATGTAAGGAATAGAGGGGTTTAAAAGGCTAGAGAATTAATATGTAGTTAAAATAGGAAGGAATGAGGGTTTATTTGGGAAAAGTAGAACATACAAGATAGAATACATAGGTACTGTTAGGTACTGTTAGGGAAGGGGGTGACTATGAATGAACATAGTGCAAAGCAGTATAGGAGGGAGAAAGGTAGTTGGGAAGGGTGCTAAAAGATTTAATGGAAGTTGGGAGTTAGGTAAAAAGAAACAAGAGTGTCTGTATGATAGTTATTTTTGGAGGGGTGGTTAGGGAATAAGAGTCACAAGTGAAAATCATATGTGGGAAGTATAATACTAGAGAAAGAGGGGAGGGTGGAAATTGGGAGGTAGGATAAGGAAGCAAAGCAAAGCCGAGCACAGGGAGTGGGAACTGGGGGTAGGGTAGGGGAGTGAAGCATAAAGAGTAATCAGTTTATAGCCAGTACAAAGCAATTAACAGACAGGTACAAAGTACAAAAGATTTTCTTTCATTTTCTGAATGCAGAAACCTGGCAACCTGAGACATTACACTGCATGTGCTGGTTACTTAATCTATTCATCAAGAAGACATGGTCGACTTTTTCCAGCACGGGGTGGTCACATATTTGTCTAGCTGAAGTTAATAGACAGCAAGATTCTTCAAGTTAAATTTGCTTACATTGCACAATGACAAAATTCTCAGTGAAAACATTTTGGATTTGGGCCTTTTGGCAGAGCTCCTACAAGATTGGAATTGGACTTAGTGACCACAGGCTCTGAAAGGAAAGAAAAGAAAAAAAACTGTACTAAACTGTTATATTATAGTGAGACAATAAAGAGTAGAGAGATGGTAAGAAAGGTTATGAATGTAGCAGGAGGTATACTGATACAGAACTACAGTAATACAGTGTGTATATATATATATATATATATATATATATATATATATATATATATATATATATATATATGCATACATAAAGGTTATCCAATTTTTATTTCAATTGTGAAGCATTCTGAAGTTTTCAAGATAATGTAGTGTTTTATATTCTTGCCATTCTTTCCATGCTTTTTCTCTGTCCTGCATTAGCATTCCACTCTTTTTGGATAGCCAAACTGCATTATTTGTTTTTCAGTCTCTTCCTTCTAGGAAACACAAGGCTGTTTAGAATATTTAGAAAAGTTATACTAAATTCATTTACTGCATCATCTATGAGAGAGGATTTTTAGGAAGTTCCAATTCATAGATGAGAGGGTAGTAATGACAAATTCTGGGATAAACTTGGAAAGGTTGCATGTTGTTTTATAAACATGTTGTTTAAATGGATTTGTGAGATGTCTGGTTGTATAGATTGGGAAATGACCACTGGGTCTGATACTAGGATCCAGTCTAACAAGGAATTTGATGTCTTGCTATAATGTGTGGTGCTATTAATTAGTTGTGTGAAACCAAATAAGTTCTTGCTGGATATAGGCCAGTTAGAGTTTATATCCAAACATATGACATTTACATCACCTAGTAGTATTTTTTCTTGTGGAATTGTTATGGATATCCAATGCAGGATATCTTCCAATGTAGCTTTGTTATTACCAGGATGGATGGAAAAGACAGTAATACAGATTTGTTTATAATTGTTTAATTTCAAGAAAATAATAATAAGCTCTCATGAACTGAATTTTGGTATTGGTTTCTTGTAAGGGGAAATGTGGTAGTTGTTTGAAAGTATCAATGCAATATCACCACCTTTCCTCTTTATATGGCATTATAGATTATATTATAGCAGAACAGTGTAATTTCAGAGTCAGTTATGGTGGGTTTAATCCACATTTTAATTACAGTGAGTATATCAGACTTATTTTGGGCAATACAGACATGTAGTTCAGCAAATTTTCTTTCTTATGATTCTAACATTTATGGCAGCAAAGTCAGATTAATGGGTTTGGGGGCTGACCAATGTAAGGTTAGATTAGTGTGTGGAAGATAATTGCCTTGATGCTCATTGTGATATCTGGGCCAGGATTAGGGTGAATGTCTCCTTCTAGAAGGATTTTGGTATATTGGGAAATTACTGATACTTGTTTTTTAGAGAGTATTTTTCCAAGTTAAATTTGCTTTGGTTTTATTATATTAGCATGTTTTCCCCCTTAGCAAATGTTCTGAGTGGGAGTCAAGAAGTCTGCACCTGAAAGAGGTTGACCAGGCGAATTCTGTACATTCTATTCTGAATAAAATTTACAAAGATTCCTTCATGCATCTACAGAGTTGTTAGCTGTACTTTTTATTGCTGACTACTTTTATGTTGAGACAAGCTGTCTGTAGGTGCAAGCAATTAATCTTTTTTAATATAATGTAATTCTGAATTTGTTGATTTACTCTTCTATCTGTAAATTCCTGTTTTTCTGTGGTTTTTAAATTGATGTCAAGGTTCATGTTATTCTGAATTTGGATTTACTGTTTTATCTGTAAATAACTGTTTTTTTTTTCTGGAGCCTTTCTCCCCGGGCCTCCGCTGAAAATGAGTCCCTGACCCAGTTGGACTTTCCCAGTCACCAAATGTCAAAAAATAATAAATAAATAATAAATAACACCTTTATTAAACTGCAAGCAATTAATCCTGAGAGTAGTAAGCATTTTATACTGAGAGAAATGCAATGTTTAAAGGTACAATGGCAAACAGTTCAGTGAAAAATAAAGTTGGAAAGTACAAGTGTGGAAAATGTATTTAGTTTTTGTTTGCAGGTATTTACTAAAACAAAAAGTATTGAGAATGTGACATTGGTTCAAATGGAGATGAGAAGAACTGTATAAAAGATTACTCTGCCAAACAATAGTGTGTGCATGTAACATAAAAGTTGGAAATACACATCTGAAAAAAAAAAACTGTCATGTATAATAGCCCTAACAGGGTGAAAACAGAAACTCAGAAAAGAGTACCATTGAATTTGTTTTTTTGGCTAAATTTTAGTTATTGGCTAGTAATGGACTACCTGGATGCCAGCAAAGAAGAAATTCAGAGAACCTGAAAGAAAATCAACCATAAAATGTGAGGAAAAAGCACTGGCTGGGAAGAATCCTGTAGCTGTTCAGCAAAAAGTTCAAGCTCCAGCTTTGGTGAAAGACATGTCTTCCAGTAATCTAGAGGAACAAAATAAGTCAAATGTGCTCAGAGCTGATTAAAATAAACAAAATACTGAAGGAGTATATCAACTCAAATAAAAAACTAGGGAAAAGGGAAGAAGTTTTAAATAGGTATTCGGATGAACTAATAAAACTGCAAAAATCAGAGGTCAAAATGAAAAAAAAAAGACTGGCTGAGTATGAGACTGCTCAAGAAGAGTTGCTTCAAAAATGGTAAAATTAGAGGGCAGAGCGCACTGTGAAAACCTGATATTTTTTGTTGTAGCAAAGAAACTGGAAGGAACAGACTGTGTTAATTTTATGAAAGCATAAATAAGCAACTGGACTGGTATTCCACAGCAGGAGTTGTTAATGTGAAAGGGCACATTGTGTGTATGCTCCAAATCTGGCCATGAGAAAGCAACCTAGACCTTTAATAGTAAAGATGCAATCCTACCAGCACAAAGAGTTGATTCTGACAAAACTGTGGCAAAAGGACAAAGTACTAAAAGTGGGCGATAGAGTATTTGTGGAGAATAACTACCCACTGTACACCAGGCAGAAGAAGAGTATATTTGTTTCAGCAATCAGGGAATGTCAAGAGGTAGGTGTGATATTCAAGCTGCTGTATCCAGATATATTAAGAATATTTTTCCAGGAGGGTGAAAGTCATTTTTTTGATGCAGAACATGCTAAGTAGGAAATACAAAAGTTTGTCCAAAAAAGTGAGCTACCAAATAGAACGGGACTCTGCTTCTTATTCTTCTGATAATAAAGCACAATGTTCCAAACAAAAATGCTTGAGAGGCAGAGAAAAGCACAGGAGTTGACCAGAAGAACCAGGAGTACAATGGAAATGAACCAGAGAGTGGAGATGGGAGACAATGATCAACACGAAGAAAAACAGAAACCAACTTGGAAATTAATGAATAAATATGAGATTAGAATGCATCAATCACATTTGTGAAATGTGGTAGAACAAGTAAACCTAAAAATATTGGAATTTTGTGACCTTGTTAACCTTGTAGGGGACTCCAAAACATATACCCTGCTTTATGTTATTAAAGTCTGGAAGAACATTAAGGAGAGGAGAAGAGGAAGGAAAGAGGTAACCGTAAGTAAAATAATTTTTGTTTTTATCAGTAATTTTATAAAACACTACACGTACTGCATGTTATATAGTAAAGCATTTTCAGATATTTTTGTCTGTTATATGGATACTAAAGTAAATAGACATCCTTTAATTTTTTCCTTCCTCTTTCTTTCTTTAGTTTTAAGAAATGTAGGCACTGCAATGTAAAAAGAGAAGAATGTCTGGACAAAAGCTTGTTTAAGATAGTAGGTTTTAATGAAAGTGGAGTTTAAAATAGGGTAGAAATAAAAGAACAAGAGATATGGTTAAGAAGTAACAAGAATTATTTAGAGAGTAACAAATGTTAAAGTATTGCAGAATAGGGTGACTCTCACTGAACAAGAAGAGGAGCAACTTCATAGTGCTGAACAGAAAAAAAGAGACTACCTGGATAATATGCATGACTTCAGAAAGACTGATATTAAATAGAACTAAAAAAATCTATTTTCTTTTCACTCTATCTTTGTTTTCTGAGCTATTTAATGCTTCAAAATCCCTCTGTCTGCTTCTTCTAGAATTTTAATATGTTTTCTGCAATATGGCTGCCAATGGGGCTTGACATATCAACTTAATCTTATTTTTCTTCAACCCTTTCTCTTTCCCATAATCCATCTCACGTCTGCTTTATGAGTCATGCTAGACATAAGGAAGAGGTGGTATATTCCCAAGCCATGGGCATATAATGGGATTAGTATCAGTCACTGTAATCTTATATACCTTCTGTAATAGGACTGTTTCTTTTATATCTTGAATGTCTCTCATTTGTGTGTGTGTCTTGGGGCTTCTTTTACAGAATACTACAGAGTTACACAGCTGCAACCAAAAAAGTAGCTAAACTGCAATCCTTTTTTCAAAGTATCTTTTTGTGATCCAAAATGAATAGACAGCCCCCCCCCCAACCACACTTTTCCCTCAGATGTCAAAATTGTCACTGCTCTGATGGATCTTTGCAGTTTCATGTATAAGTGACAGCTGCTACTGGAAAGGAAGTGATTTGAAAGTAATGCTGTTTCCCAGTGCCAGCAGTGGGAAGATTTTTTTCATTCATGTATTTATTTATATAGATAGATAGATAGTTAAAGTACTTTCAGATTTCCCTTTCCTAGTGTTTTAATGAAAGGACACATAGCACGTGTAAGCTAAAGTAAATTCAGCTATATATCATGATTACCATCAATTGTTACATTCCCTTTGTGGACTAGGAAATGTTCATGCACTACACTTGTGTAAAGACTGACTCAAAGTCAGTGGAAGATGTCTCTTCCCAAGGATATTTGCACCAGATATGCATTCCTCCTGTAGAAGGATGTCAGAAGAAAGCATATAAGACCTTATAAACAGTATCAGTGCATCTATTTGATAAGGTTGCCACTTCTCTCACTTCCTCCAGACAAGTCCTGATTTGGGCAGTTTTGTCCTATTGCGGTAGAAGGACATGAAAATTGTGAATGTACTGATACTTTAGAAGAATTACAAGAACATATTTTCTGACTTTTCTCTAAATGCCACAGACATCTTTGATAGTACATTTAAGTCAT
Organism: Protopterus annectens; assembly: GCF_019279795.1. Taxonomy (NCBI): domain Eukaryota; kingdom Metazoa; phylum Chordata; order Ceratodontiformes; family Protopteridae; genus Protopterus; species Protopterus annectens. The sequence continues at coordinate 881,599,738 of NC_056733.1, read as the reverse complement.
CTTAAAATATTAAGTAGTATAAACAACAAACATTTAAAGTTTAAAACTTAACATTTCAATACTGTGATGCTGTTTATGTAAATTTGTCAAAAGAGATGAAAACTGCCTTTGAACCATTGATTGATCTAATTGCTCTGTTTAGCTATGAAAGCCATGGCTACATTTGAAGCAGTGTGAATCAGTGTAAGTTATCTTCCTCTACAATAAAGACAGTGGAAAACAGTTTCACACCTCTCTATTTCTTTACAGCAGGTGATGAGCACCTGACATCAGTAGGACCAATTACTTGTATAAGACTGTCAGCAGTACCTAACTACATATTTCTCTGAGTCTGTGGTATGCCATGCAGGTGTACACAAATTCCTCTGCAAATTATGTGAGAAGTTAAGCTTAAAAAAGTGGGTGGACTTTCCTTTCCTTTGATTCCAAGGCAAGGAAATGAAAGTTTTATAAACTACAAGCAGATTTCTGGTACCTACATGATACTGGAACCAAACTGTAGGGAGAAAAGCAAACTAAGAGCGGAAGTAAACTTTATTATAAGGTGGAGTTTTCCTTTAAGCAACTGTTTTTTTTTAACAAAAAAAAATATTTATTGAGGTATCATTTATGGCATAGGCAATCATACATTTATATAAATGATAACAAACCATACTGACATATTTTCAGTTGCAAACATAATACATCACTTATAATCTACTATACAGTCACTGTTAGTCAAACATTACATAGCTCATTCAATTCCTGCACTCCTTTAGACCTCATTCCTCCTCCAAAACATTATTCTGCATGTATAGCTCCCACAGTTCCCATTTTACTATGTAATTTGCTCCTACTTTTTTCAAAATATCTCACTTCTACTTCTTTAATCTTTGTTACTATATTCACTACTTCTAGTACATTTTGTTTGGACTATGATTTCCGTTTTTTGATAAATGCTGTTTGGCAGCTATGAAAATTAAACTCAGCACGGCCTTGCTATGTCTAGGCAATTCTGATTCTGCATCACAGGTCAAAAATCATTTCCTTAGTTAAGCCAATATGCTCACCCAGTGTTTCTGACAGAGTAGTCTGCAGGGATTTTTTTAAGTCTGCAAATTGGTCAAAAGAGGTGACAACTGCCTTTGAACCATTGACTGATCTAATTGCTCTGTTCTGCTATGAAAGCCATGGCTACATTTGAAGCAGTGTGAATCAGTGTACATTTTTTCCTCTACAATAAAGACAGTGGAAAAACAGTTTCACACTTCTCTGTCTTTTTAAAGCAGGTACTGAGCTCCTGACATCAGTAGGACCAATTACTTGTGTAAGATTGTCAGTAGTACCTGACTACAAATGTTTCTGAGTCTGTGGTAAGTCATGCAGGTGTAGACAAATTCCTCTGCAAATTATGTGATAAGCTTAAAAAGTGGGTGTACTTTCCTTTCTTTTGATTCCAAGGCAAGGAAAAAAGAAGTTATGTTCTTACCATAACGTTCCATGTGAGTTATTCATCTTGCCTTTGTTCTTACACGTGGGTTTGGAGCCAATCCATCGGCTCCAAGTTGGCCGCTTTCCAAGCTCAAGATCTTTGAGTAGCTTGAGGCACAGTCCCTATCCCATGATGCTCTCAGACTAACCTCAGATCCAGTTTGCTGAACCCAGCAAGAAAGAATACAACTAAACATACCAATATGCAAAATATATACATATGTATACACATATTTACAATTAGCTAAGGGATACTCTGGCTGGAGTGAAGGACACTAGTCAGACCAACCAGACCACCAGTCATACCCGTTCTTCAAGAACACGGAGGGGGAAGGAGGGAGGGAGTGTAAGAACAAAGGCAAGATGAACAACTCACATGGAACGTTAAAGGTTCATAGGTTCATAGGTTGGTACTAGGCTACCAGCCCTAGGGCCTATACAAGCCTAGCCATAACAATTCCCTGGCTATTTCTTCTCACACTATTTACTTCCCTGGACCCCTGTCTAGCAGGGTGACTGACGTGATCCCTGGGGTGAATTTCCTTTCTCCCATCCAATCGTCAAGGTTCCTTTTGAAGAGGGCCAAAGAGGCACTCTGCTTGACATGTATGGGCAATCTATTCCAGAGTCTGGGGAGTCTCTGGGTCAGGAACCTATCCCTCCAGCATGTTTTGTTTATTGTGATGACAAGGTTTAGATCCCTGGAGCATGTGGCTCTGAGGGATTGGGATTTCTTTAAGTGTAGCATGCCCAACAGCTCTGGGTTTGACATGACCTTGTATGTTAAGCAGAGATCACCTCTGAGTAGACGATATGCGACAGAGTATAGCTGGAGTTTTTTAAGGCGGTCAGCATAGGGCATCTGCTTTAGGCCCGTGATTCTTTTAGTGAGGTATTTCTGCGGCCTTTCCAGTTGTTGCAGATGTCTTGAGAGGTACATACCAAACGGGGCATTGTATTCTATAATGGGTCTAATGAGGGATGAATACAGTGGGACAATGACCTCCTTTTTTCTGGATGAAAAGCCCTTAGTGATGAGGTGTGCCACATAGAAGGATTTCCTGACTGTTGTGGTGATGTGGTTATCAAAGGTGAGACCACTGTCCACCTGTGTCCCTAAGTCTCTTATCACACTTTTGGTGTTTAGTGTACTGCCACCTATATGGTAATTCACGGATACATGTTTTTTCCTGAAGGGGATAACTGTACATTTCTTGGCATTGAGCTTGAGCCCATGGCTCTGGCACCAAGCATCTGTTTCTGTAAGGCCCTTTTGTAGAGTATCCACATCATGTGGGGATTCAATAATGGCTCCCAGTTTGCAGTCATCTGTGAACTTTGTTAGCCAGAGTCCCTTAGTGTTGGTTTGTACTTCAGAGAAGTAGATGCCAAACAAGAGCGGTCCCAGGACTGAACCCTGAGGTACTCCACTTGTCACTTGTCTGGAGCTGGATTTGGAGTCGGCTACTTTTACAGTGTGGGTTCTATCAGTAAGCCAGTTAGCAACCCATTGGGTGATGTAGGGATTAATGCCCAGTTTAGTAAGTTTATCTATGATTCCAGAGTGGGGGATGGTGTCAAAGGCCTTGGCAAGGTCTAGATAGGCTGTGTGGACCACCTTACCCTTGTCCATGGCTCTGGAGACTGATTCAAAAAAGTCAATCAGGTTCAGGAGACAAGATCGGCCCTTCACGAACCCAAACTGGGTGGGGTCCAGTGTTTGAAGGTTGCCAATGTCTTTGTTTATAAGTTCCATGATAATACGCTCCATGGCCTTGCAGATAAGGCTTGTCAGACTGATAGGACGGTAGTTTCTGGGATCCAAGATGGATCCCCCCTTGTGGAGTGGGATAACTGTAGCTCTGCGCCACTCAGTGGGCACGAAACCTGTGGTGAGGCTATGATTAAACATGACACTTAGGTGAGGTGCCAGTTCATATTGTAGTTCATGTAGTACACAGCCCAGGATGTCATCTGGTCCCATGGATGCTGTATTCTTAGCTTTGGAGAGTGCATTTTTTACTTGTGTGGCCATTATTACCGGAATTTAGCAATCTTCAGGTATTGAGATGGGCCATTTAGGGGGTGAGAGGGGGGTGAAGTTGGCACTGAATCGATCTGCCAGGATATTGGCAATATCCTTGGGATCAGTATATTTAATGCCATTCTGTTTTAGTTCAGAGCAGATCTGAGCATTGCCATTTAGATTCTTGACATAGTTATAGAATGCCTTGTGGTTGTCTTTGGAATCTTTGGCAATTTTATTTTTGTAACTAGCTTTGGAGGATTTTATGAGGGATCTCAGTTTCTTACTGAGGCTGGTAAGGGAGTTTTTTGCATCCTGGGATTTTTCTCTTTTCTGCAACAGTTTCTTCCTTTTGTTGTAAAGTTTGTTTATGGCAGGGGACCACCAGATTGGCTTCCTTTTTTTGGATGAAAGCATCTTGGTTCTATTTGGGATGGCACGATTCATGCATGAGTGGATGTGCTCGTACAGTGCCTTAGTATAGGATTCAGCAGTTGAACTTTCAGTTCCCGTCTGCGTGGGTGTCATGAAGTTTGTCACTTCTGACTTCAGTAGCATGACGTTGGCTTTGGAGAAGTTTTTTATGGAGGTTTCCTTACTGGGGGGTGGTGGTGGGATGTGGATGTTAAGGGTGATTAGCTTATGGTCAGACCTGACTAACGAGGGGGTGACCATAGGTGTGGAGCATTGATTTCCCATGTTGGTAATGACCAGGTCTAGGATATTGGAGCCCCTGGTGGGACTATGGATTAGCTGATCCAGGGCGTTGGAATTTATGAATTCCAAGAACCGTTGGGCAAAGGTGTTGGTACATGAGTAGTGTTCCCAGTTAATGGCAAGGTAGTTAAAATCACCCAGTATTAGGGTGTTTGGTTCTATCTTAATATTTTCCAGTATGTTTAGAAATGTGTAGTGAGAATCTTGGGGTATGGTGGGGGATCTGTAGCAAGCTACAGTTTGGATTGCAGTCTTACCTAGTGTTAGTTGCACCTGGAGAATTTCAGATGCATTGTGTTGGGCAACTAGCCTGGTGGTGTGAATATCCTTGGTGAATATTGACACTCCTCCACCTTTAGTGTTTCGGTCCTGGTTTGGTGGCCAAAAAGTGTGGTAAGAGCTGTAGCCTGGTATTGCAGGGGTGCTCTCTGGAGCCTTGAACCAGGTCTCAGTTACTGCACAGATACTGATGTTCTCCATTTTTAGGAGTGCCTTGAGAGAGTGCATTTTGAGGTTTAGACTTCTAGCATTGAGTAGCATTACCTTTATGGTAAGAACATAACTTCTTTATGTGAAGTTGTTTAATCTTGCCATTTGTTCTTACACGTGGGTAGTGTCCCAAGCACCCTAATTCTGGGTGGCTCACGGGAGTACATTCCTGAGAACAGTGGAACCAAAGGAAGCTCTGTCCCTGGAGGCTCTGTCCACTTTGTAGTGAGTGATAAAGGTATGAGGTTTGCTGCACAAATGGTGTCCAAAGGCAAGCGGGCTGCATGAGCCAGAGATGTAGAGACAGCCCTGGTAGAATGAGCTTTCATGTCACGTTCTAAGGGTTGGTTGGCTGAAGAATATATACATTTTATACAATCAGATAACCATTTAGACAATGTAACTTTAGATACAGGAAACCCCTTCTTACTGTCCGCATGGGAAACAAAGAGCTGATCCGACTTCCTAAATTCCTTTGTTCTGTCCAAATAAAACCGCAGTTGTCTGTGAACATCAAGCTTATGTAACATGTATTACAATTTATTCGAATGGTGTCTGAAAAAAGTGGGAAGCTCAATAGACTGGTTCAAATTAGCCTCGGAGCAGACCTTAGGAAGAAAGGTAGGATTTGTCCTAAGAAACACTCTGTCGGGGTGAAAGACCAGATACGGAGGCCTGATAGAAAGAGCTTGTAGTTCAGAAACTCTAGGCGCCGAGGTAATAGCCACCAACAAAATTGTCTTCCAAGAAAGAAACTTCAGAAGAAAAGATGATGCAGGCTCAAAAGGGGGAAGCATAAGTTGAGACAGTACTAAATTTAGATTCCAGGGAGTAACTGGATGTCTGAAAGGTGGCCTAAGGTGATGAATCCCTTTCAAAAAGGCTTTACATAATCTGTGAGACATAATATTAGAGTCTTCGCATCCTAAATGAAAGTTGGATATTGCAGCCAATTGAACTCTTATAGTGGCAGCTGCTGCACCTTCATGAAAAAGCGTAGTCAAGAACTCCAGAATACTATGAATAGGAGTGACATAGGGATCAATATCATGTTAAATATACAGGAAACCCCTTCTTACTGTCCACATGGGAAACAAAGAGCTGATCCGACTGCCTTCCAATTTATAGCCTGCTACAGACCACCCTCCCAAACACAGGAACCCCACTTGGCCTTCCTGAGAATACTGGAAAATATGAAGGTCTCTCCAAACACCATTATATTGGGCGACTTCAACTACCCAAACATAGACTGGGAGCATTACTCTAGCTCCAACACCCTAGCCCAAAGGTTCCTAGAATTTATAAACTCAAATGCTATGGAACAACTTGTTACCACTCCCACAAGAGGGGAAAACATACTGGACCTGATCATCACCAACATGGGGACACTATGCTCCAGACCAGAAGTGTATCCCTCACTGGTAAGATCAGACCATAAACTAATCTCACTGGATATTCACATCCTGACCATACCCCCTGCCCAGAAAACCACAGTGAAAAACTTCTCTAAAGCAAATTTCACATGCCTCAAAACCGAGGCGAAATCCTTCAAAGCCTCCGGGCCTGTGGAAAATATGGCCCAGACCGCAGAATCCGTTATAAACGCATTCTATGAACACCTTCAGGAATGCATGGATCATGCAATCCCAAATAAAACCAAGACCCAATCCTCCAAAGGCAGACATCCTGTCTGGTGGACCCCAACCATAAACAAACTATACAATAGAAGGAGGAAGCTACTACATGATAGAGCAAAATCCCAAAAAGGGAAGGCATCTCTGATCAGTATTAGCAAAAAACTACGGGCACTCATAAAATCGTCTAAGGCCAGCTTCGAGAGAAAAATTGCACAGGACACTAAGGATAATCACAAGGCTTTCTTTAGTTATGTTAGGAACCTGGGTGGGAATTCCCAGATATGCTCAGAAATAGTCCAAAATGACAAAAAATACACTGAGCCCACAGACATTGCCAACATCCTAGCTGACAGGTTCAGTGCAAACTTCTTCCCCTCTCCCCACCAAAAGGGCAAATATCTATCCCAACAGAGTGCTGCCCCCCTGACATCTCAGATGCTCAGGTAAGAGCCGCTCTCTCCAAAGCAAAAACACAGCATCAATGGGACCAGATGGTGTCCCGGCTGCGTCCTACATGAACTCCAAGAAGAGCTAAACCCAAACATAAAACTACTGTTCAATCTTAGCCTTACTACAGGATATGTACCCAAAGAGTGGCGTACAGCAACAGTGGTCCCTCTCCACAAAGGTGGTGCCTCAACGGATCCTGGAAACTATCGCCCCATAAGCCTGACTAGCTTGGTCTGCAAAGCTATGGAAAGGATCATCATGGACCTCATAAATAAAGATATTGGGGACCTACAGACACTGGATCCTACCCAGTTTGGCTTTGTTAAGGGCAGATCCTGCCTCTTAAACCTGGTCGATTTCTTTGAAACAGTCACCAAGGCCATTGATGAGGGAAGGTGGTCCACACAGCCTACCTGGACCTCGCAAAAGCCTTCGATACAATACCCCACTCGGGCATTATAGATAAGCTCACCAGCTTAAATATAAACCCCTATGTCACTAGATGGGTTGCAAACTGGCTCAAGGACAGAACCCACATGGTTAGAATTGCTGGAGCCATGTCAGACTCCAAACCAGTTACAAGTGGCATCCCACAAGGCTCAGTCCTGGGACCTCTCTTGTTCGGTATATATTTCTCGGCAGTACAGGCCAACACAGAAGGACTGTGGCTGACCAAGTTCGCAGATGACTGCAAACTGGGCGCCATAATCGACTCTCCAGCCGACACAAGCATCCTCCAAAAGGGCCTCATAGAAACAGACAACTGGTGCCAGAGCCATGGCCTCAAGCTAAACGCCAAAGTGTATAGTCATCCCCTTTGGCAAAAACAAAGTGCCCACAAATTACCACATAGGTGGTAATCCATTAAGTACAGAAGAAGTCATTAGGGACCTGGGGACCCAAGTTGATAGCAATCTCTCATTTGACAACCACGTGGCCAAAGTGGTTAGAAAAACATTTTATATAGCCCACCTAATCATGAAGGGATTCACATCTAGATCAGGGGAGGTCATCGTACCTCTTTACTCATCCCTCATCAGGCCCATAATTGAGTACAATGCCCCTTTTGGGATGTACCTTACCAGACACCTGCAGCAACTGGAAAGACCCCAAAAGTACCTCACCAAGAGGATCAAAGGGCTCAAACAGATGCCATATGCTGCCCGGTTAAAGAAACTCCAGCTCTACTCAGTGGCATACCGCCTGCTCAGAGGCGATCTGTGCCTGACGAAAGCCATGTCCAACCCGGAATTAATGGACATGCTGCACCTCAGAAAATCCAATCCCATCGAGCTCACGCTCGAGAGACTTGAACCTCAGCACTGAAATAAATAGGACATGCTGGAGGGACAGATTCATAACCCAGAGGCTCCCTTCACTCTGGAATAAAATCCCAGTCCAGGTTAGGCAGAGTCCCACATTGACTCTCTTCAAGAGGAATCTTGATGAGTGGATGGGAGATCGTAGGTTTACCCCGGCTATCACTTCTGTGTCACTGTTAGACAGAGGCACAGTATACTAACCTCAAAAAAAGGCATAGCAAAATTAATTTAAAATGGGTGGCGAAAGCCAAACACACTCTGGCTAGGCTTATAAATGCCCTAGGGCAGATAGCCTAGTATGAACCTATGAACCTATGAACCTATGTTGAGAAACCCAACAAACAAACCACTTCCATTTACTGTTGTACAGTTTCCTGGTGAAGACTTTGAGAAGAAAATAGAATATGTTGCACCACGGAAGATAAATTATATGACCTGGCTAGGTTGGGAAATGGAGCAGCCAAGCTGTCAGTTAGAGGGAGTGAAGAGAAGAATGAAGAACTCCCGATGAGTGAGTCAGAAGGTCTGGCACTGGATCCAGAACCCAAGGTTCTTCCACTTGATATTGCTGAAGGAAGGGGAACCATACCTGCCGAGGCCAAAACGGGGCTATCAGAATAACAGTCCATCCCAAGCATTTGGCTTTCTGTAAAAATCTGTGGATCAGAGGGGTTGGTGGAAAGGCATAAAAGGAGACCCGAGGGCCAATTGGGTATGGGTGAATCCCTTAGGCTGTCTCCCGGTGGAGGATACAGGGCAAAGTAGCTTCTGCATTTGGCATTCATCGAGGATGCAAAAAGGTCACAGCAAGGCTGGCCTCATCTGCGGAATATCATTTATGCCACTTGTTCTTTGAGGGACCACTCATGGGGCAACAGAATGGCTCTGCTCAGTTTGTCCACTATAACGTTGGATGTCCCCGGGATGTGTGTTGCTATCAGAAAGCGCCCGGTGGATACAACCCACTGCCAAATTCTCAGGGCCTCTCAGCATAAGGGGGTAAGTCTTGGCCTCCCCCCTCTTTGTTGATATACCAGACCACCGATATGTTGTCTAGATTGCAATCGTCTCCCGAGGTAGAGAGTCGTGAAAGTGCTGCAACGCTAGAAACACAGCTCTCAACTCTAGGACATTGATGTGCAAATGGGATTCCATCTTTGACCAAGTACCTTGGACAGTTCTTCCCAGAAACAGCCCCCCCACCCTATCAGGGAAGCGTCCGTGTGGCTGAGGGAGGGGGAAGTACAAATGGATGACCTACAGTTACCTAGTGGCTGTTCAACCACCAAAGAAGATCCTTCTTGTAAGCATTTGTCAGCAGAATCTTGAATGACATTGGAAGCTGTAGATAAGACCACTGGATGAAAAGTAACCATTGGAGTATTCTCATGTGCATCCATCCCACAGGAACCGTTATGAACGTAGCTGCCATGGTACCTAATAGCTTCAGAACTTGGGAGGCTGGTACTCTTCTTTCCATTAGCAAGTGGGACACCTGACTTCATAGAGAGATTACTCTTGCTTGAGGCAACCTGACCAAGGCAGTGGTGGTGTCTAGATCTGCTCCTATAAAGGAAATATGCTGTGACGGTAATAAAGCAGATTTTTTTGAAATTTATGGTTTGCCTAACTGAGAGCACAGATTGATTGCGTAATCTCTGGAGAGAATCAGTTGATGTCTGGAGGTGGCAGTTAGGAGCCAGTTGTCCAGATATGGAAACATCCAGAATCCTAGATGCCTCACGTGAGCCGTAACCACTGCCATGCATTTGGTGAACACTCTGGGGGCTGTGGTGAGACCAAAGGGCAGTGCTCGGAATTGGTAGTGACTGGCCCCCAGCCGGAAACGCAAATGATCTCTGGATTGTCTGGCCATTTTGATGTGGTAGTATGCATCCTTGAGATCTATAGAGCACATCCAATCACCCGTTCCTAGAAACGGTAGTATCGATTGAACCATGACCATCTGGAACTTTTCCTTCTTGACAAAGGTGTTAAGTCTGCTGAGGTCTAAAATGGGCCTCCAGTCCCCCATTTTCTTTGGAACTAAAAAGAACCTGGAGTAAGTTCCGGATGCTGTCTGGTCTGCTGGGACTGGTTGGATGACTCTTTTTTTTCTAGCAGCTTGTGGATTTCTATGGCTGCTTGATGCCGTAGACTGGGTGGAATGTCTGGGATTCTTGTTCGAATAGGAGGGAATTCTGAAAATGGAATGATGTAACCTCTGGTAACTATGCTTTGTACCCAAGAATCTGTTGTAATTCCTAGCCAGGCATCTGGGTACAAAGCCAAGCGACCCCCGACTGCCTCCAGAGCCAGACAGCCGGGCCTCTTTCAGGAGCACTGATAGGGCTTGCCAAGGAACTGCTCCCTATCACCCTGGTTCTGCGGACTCCCTCTGCCGCTCGGGCAGCGTCGTCCCTTATTACCCCCTCCTCTGCCCCTGGAGGGGGGTTCACTGCATGTGTTTTGGAAAGCTCCTTGGGATTTCCAGAACCACATTTTTCCACCTCTCTGCCGTTTGGGGTATGGTCTAGTAGGGGTGGAAAAATGGACTCCTACAGCAGATAGAGTCTTTCCCTCCTGCTCACACCTAGTGAGAGTCTCCTTGACTTTGGGCCCACACAGGGAAGAGCCATCAAATGGGGTGTTGACAAAGGGAAGACTTGAAGGCTTCCGCAAAGGAGCATAAGCGCATCCAGGATTGTCTCTGCAGATCTATCGCTGAACCTGCCACTCGGCTCAACCCACTGGCTGCATAAGAAATGAGCCGCATGGACGAGTTCACAATAGAATTAAGGGTGATAAGCTGTGCCATCACCCTCTCAGAGACAGCATCACCTGTGTTGCCCTTTAGAGTATCTCCAAGCTCTATGAGGAGATCTTGTTGAAGACGGGTGAAATGGGTTAAATAGTTAAGCGATCTCATGGCAAATGTTGCAGAACTAAAGATGTGTTTCCCGTATCTGCTCATCGTCCTAGAGTCTCTATTAGGAGGATGAACAGAAGAAGAGGTTTCTGACATCTCTTTCTTGGTGGCTGCTGCCACCATCATGACATCAACAGGAACTCCCTTCATGAGAAAAGTCCTGTCTAGGGGGGAGGTGATAAATTTGTTAGGCCTCCGAGGGACCGGTTCCATGGAATCAGGAGACTCCCATGCCCTTCGAGCGACCAAATCCATTAGTTCATCAAAGGGTGGAGTAACCCAAGAGGTGGAAGGTTGAGACCCAAAGGCCTTCAGGAGCACTGACTCATCCTCAGTAAGTGTAACATGCTGCCAATCACCCCTCTGCTTTAGTATTTCCAGGATGTCTGCAAAGGAAACATCCTCCGAGGGGGACTGTGGGGACACTTCTGATTCCTCTAAGTCGGTGTCTGATGTCAAGGATTCCTGAGGCGAATCCAAATGCCTCCTCTTGCACAATCTCTTTCTGGGGACCTCATCAGTGGGGGCATCTGGTGAAGTCTCAGTCTCACCCGATGGGGTTACCTGAGGCTCTGGGTCTCGACGCTTGGTAGGAACCTGCGATGTAGAGGCAAAACACGGCCCTTTAGGGGAGGAAGAGGAAAGATCCAAGGATGTGAGGGTCTTAGCAGACATAACCCTCCTCATGACATCGAAGGCCCCGCTGTCTCGACCCAAGGAATCCACCAGTTCTGAGGAAGATGGCAACCTCCACGGTGCCGAGACCACAGGCTCCAAACCAGAGGACGGAGCCGAGCTTATCTGCGCCAAAGACCCAAGAGGAAGAGTCTGAACTGACACATCGGTTCGACTCCCCCCCACAGAACCGACGAGAGAGTGTCGGCTCTGAGATTCGTCGAACAGAACTGAAGAAATCAAGGTCGACGAGGTCGAAGGCACTGGGAGAGGCCTCAGCTCTGAGGGTTCCACAACCATCAGATCTTCTCCTTCCAGCTTCAAAGGCTCGGCTAGCGTCAGAGGAGGAGTAGTAATAGCCAATGGAATGGTCGCAGGCTTCGAAGTCAGTTGGGACGAAGCCGAGAGTAATTTGGCCAAAGCTGGGTTCTCTAAGAGCCTCTGCACCACACGGTCTACATCGATGTCTGAAAGGGTCCCCGAAGAACGGGTCAAAGGAGCCAAAGAAGCCACCGACCTAAGGATCGGAGACTTTAACACCTCTGACACTGGCTCCAGCACTGGAGTTTGGCTCTGAGATATCAGCTTGGTGCATGGCTCCGAAAACTGAGGAGCCGGCGACCGCTCCTTCACAGAGGTGCTCGGAACCGAGGACCTGGGTTCCGAGGACACCTTTGAAGACTTCGACCCCTTTGAAGACTTGGAGGTCTGGTCAGCCTTGTCCAATGCTTCCTGAAAGTCTGGCTTCAACAGCCCACTATCAACCAACTTCATTTGCCTCTCTAATAGAACCCTGCAGCTGAAGGAGTGGCAGATAGAGCAATCCACTTGTAAATGTACTGGCCCCAAGCAATACACACAAGAAACATGATTATCCATAATGGACATTTTTTTGCCCACAGCCACACCTCTTAAAACCTGATTTCTGCTTCTGATCAGACATAATAGCAAGAACCTCTATTATCAGATCCCTGATAAAGAGAAACACTAAAGGTACAGTAAGAACAAGTATACCATACTAAATGCAATCCACAGAACAACATCTGTCTATCTATAGGTCCAAATATCTATATCAAAAAACACACACTATCTAAGAGTAAGGGATAGGGAACACAAGTCAACAGAGCCCTGCCAACTAAAATGCAAAGGTAGCACACAATATTAAACTAAAGAAACGGCCAAAGGCCCAAGAACAACCGCTCCAAGTTCTAACAAATATAAATATATATAAACACGCGATAGGCTATATGCCCCAAAAACACATAATATCTATCTATCTATATATATATATATATATATATATATATATATATATATATATATATATATATCTACTCTAACTATGCAGAAAAAAATTTAAATTTTTGTCCAAAGACAAGAAAAAAAAGTTTACTGGCCCGAGCTTCTCTGAAGATCATGCAATCCATTGCAGCGGCAAACTAGATCTGAGGTTAGTCAGAGAGCATCATGGGATAGGAACTGTGCCTTGAGCTACTCAAAGATCTTGAGCTTGGAAAGTGGCTGACTCGGAGCCAATGGATCGGCTCCGAACCCACGTGTAAGAACAAATGGCAAGATTGAACAACTTCACATTGAAAGTTTTATATAAAGAAGGCAAGGAAATTAAAATTTTATATAAAGTACAAGCATATTTCTGGTACCTACATGATACTGGAACCAAACTGTAGGGAGAAAAGCAAACTAAGAGTTGAAGTCAACTTTATGACAAGGTGGAGTTTTCCTTTAAGCAACATTTTGTTTTTTTTTTACAAAAAACATCTTTATTGAATTATCACTTATGGCACAGGCAATCATACATTTATATAAATGAAAACAAACCAGAATGACATATTTTCAGTTGCAAACATAATACATCACTTATAGTCTACTATACAGTCACTGCCAGTCAAATATTACATAGCTCATTCAATTCCTGCCTTCATTTAGACCTCATTCCTCCTTCAAAACATTATTCTGCATGTATTGTTCCCACAGTTCCCATTTTTCTATGTAATTTGCTCCTACTCTTCAAAATATCTCACTTCTAGTTCTTTTATCTTTGTTACTTTATTCACTACTTCTAGTACATTTTGTTTGGACTATGATTTTCATTTTCTGATAATTGCTGTTTGGCAGCCATCAAAATTAAACTCAGTAAGACCTTGCTATGTCTAGGCAGTTGTAATTCTGCATCACAGCTCAAAAAAATAATTTCCTTAGTTACACCAATATGCTCACCCAGTATTTCTGACAGAGTTAGTCTGCAGGGATTTTTTAAAGTGTGTAAACTCATTATACTCCCAAAAATGTGTTCCTAATTATCTCTTTCTTCATTACTCCTCCAACATTTGCAATCTACCTGAGGAAAAATTCTTTGGAGTCTGCATGGGGTATAAAATACCTATGTATACATTTCCAAGCAAAGATCCAAAATCGTCTAGACTTTATTGCATATTTGGGAGCCATCCAATATATATATATATATATATATATATATATATATATATATATATATATATATCTTCCTACTGTTGCTTTGGGAATTGCTTATCCAGTCTCTTTCACCAGTTCTTTCTAACCTCCTCTGATTCTTATTGTTATCATGTAATATTTTATATGCCCTACTAATTATCCCTTTTTTAACAACAGCTAATGTTCTAGATTCCACTAAAACTCTATCAGTGCTGGTCTTTCACTTAGGATACCCCTATTCCTTTCTCTTTGCCTTTACTCTAATATCAATCCTTGATAGAGAAGGCAATCTCTAGCCTGTAGTCTAAACAAATTTTTGGCTTCTTCCAATTATTTTACCTTTCTTTCTCTAGCTGTAGTTATTTGCTCCCTCTACCTTGGTTCCTTTGCCAGTTTTCTCCAGTAAATGCCGACCTCCTCCGACCTATTCTCTATATCCCTAATTGCAATCATCCCTATTGGCAGAATCTTCTTTCTCCATTCCCATGTTGGCTTAGTTCCTAGAACATGTTCTGATACTTTATAAATAAATTATGTGTTTATTGTTATTCTCCTTAAGGATTTGCATCCAAAATCCCAGTCTGTCCATAATTCTTGAGCTTCCCCTGTTTTCTTTTAATCTGTTTCCACACTGAACTATAGCTTTCTGCTTGTGCTGTATATAGGAGCATTAACTGTGTAGTTCTGAAATATCCTTTCAAATCAAGTAATCCAAAACCACCATGTTCTTTTGGAAGGATCAATTTATCACACTTGACGTTTGCCCTCTTCCCCTCCCAGATAAAATCCTTCAACTGTTTATTAATTGTTATCCACAACTTATCCTCTGGTTGATAAAAATATGCCTGGCCTGTGTATACAACTAAAGGGACTAAAAACATTTTCACTGCTTCTATCTTGCCATCCACACCCATAAAACAGAGCTTCCAATTTTTCAGTTTTTGTATTATCTTTTTAGTCTTTTCCTACATATCATTAGCTGCCATAATAGAATCCTTTTTAATCCATACTCCTAAGTACTTCATTTTATCATGTACCCATAAATATTGGTATTGCTGAACCAATTTGTGTGGGTATATATTTTACAACTATTGAATTTGTTTTATCTTCATTAATGCATTCTGAAAAGACATGAAACTGTCTCAGAATGTACCTCTGAGATGTCTCTTTCTGGTTTCATCAGGTACAAAATAATATCATGTTCAAATAAAACCAACTTTTCTTGATTACCATACCAATTCCATCCTTGTATGTCTGAGTCCCTTATTTTCTTTGCCAATGGTTCTAAATATAATGCAAATAACAAATGGGAAACAGCACACCCTGCTTGGCTCTTCCGCTCAGTCAGAACTTATCATAACAGTATATCATGCACTTTATATCATCCAATTATTTATACAAATACTTTTAAAAACAAAATTTATTTTACTTACAGTTACTTCTTTTTCTCATTTAGTGTCCTTCTAAACATTAAAGACAAAATGTGGAGGTATGTGCTTTGTAGTCCACCACAAGTTTAACAAAGTCAGCAAAAGTCCACACTTTTCTCAGACACTTTCATTTGGAAAGTCGTATTTCACAAATCTCCTTGATGCCTTATAATCTCATATTTATTCAATATCTTTAGTGCTACTGTTCATTTTCTTGACAATTTCCATATCCCAGCACTAGACTCTGCTTCACTTCTGAGGTACTCCCAACTCATCTATTCAGTTCAGTTCAAATCAATAAAACAATTCCTGTGTTTATTTTTTTCTGTCTCTCAAGCATTTTCCTTTGGAACTTTGGAAAATAATTCACTGGTAAAGTATCTCTATGAGTTTTGCTATCAGACGAATGAAAAGCAGAGCCCTCTTCTATTTTCTGGCTCAGGTTTTGTTGGATAAACTTTTTTCATTCCTCCTTAGCCTATTCGCCATCAAAATGTCTTTGATCCTCCAGGAAAAAATGCTCTGAAGACAACTGGATACAGCAATTTGAATCTTACACCTGCTTCCCTGATTGCTGGAATAAATGTACTCCTCTTCTGCCTGGTGTGCAGGGAGTAATCATTTCCACACTCTACTGTCTCCAACTTGTAGAACTTTGTCCTTTTTGTCATTATTTTGTCGGATTCAACTCTTTCTGCTGATATAATTGCATCTTTACTAATATAGGTCTGGCCTGCTTTCTCATGGCCAGGTTTGGAGTATACACATGATGTGCCCTTTCAATACACAAATCATGCTGTGAACCATCACTTCAGTTGTTTATTTGTTTATTTGTGCTCTAGTATGGCATAAATCTCAGTTTTTCTCTGTGATCTCTGTATTCTAACTCTACCATTTTTTTTCTTTATTTCAGCCTCTGATTTTTTGCAGTTTTATCAGTTCATCTGAATAGCTAGTAAAAGCTTATATTTTTCTAGCCTTATGTTATTTTATTTAATCCCTTCAATATTTCATTTATTTTAACCACCTCTGAGTACATTTGATTTATTTTCCTTGAAATTACTGGAAATCATCTCTTGCACCAAAGCTGAAGCTTGAACTGCTTTTTTCTGAACACAGGATTCTTCCTTTTCTGTTTGATTTTCCTTCAGGTTCTCTAAATTCCTTCTTCTTTGCTGGTATCCAGGCAGTATACTTACTAGCCAGTAACTGAATTTTACCCAAATGACAGTTTCAATGGCACTCCTTGTTTCAGTTTCCATTTTCATACTGGGAGAGCTGAAATTAAACTGCTGCTCAATGGGCAGCCATCTTAACAGAAACCTGGCTAAATAAAAACATAGCTAACTCAGAAGTTCTCCCTACTAGCTACAATATCATTAGACGACAGACCACTTTGTAAAGGGGGTGGAACTGCCTTACTGTACAAGTCAAACTTAACTGTCCATCAATTACCAAACTCCTACCCTTCCCCCAATAATTGGGACATACTTATCTCACAACTTCAACTTCACCCTAAAAAGGTCATCACCACAATTGTGATCTATATTCCACCTGGTAATACACCTGCTAGCCTTGAAGACTTCTTATCCTGGTGTTCTTCCACATACTCACAAGAAACCCTTATTCTGGAGGACTTCAACCTAGATTGGTTCACCTGTATATCAGAACCACCAAGTAATCTAATAAATCTCCATTGCTACCAGCAGCTAGTCCAAATTCCAACTAGATTTGATAAAAAATCTAAAAGGGAATCCATCCTTGACTGGGTCCTAACTAACAACCCCACATTGTACCCTCACACAGGCAGTCTCCCAAACACCTTAAGTGACCACAACATAATATACTTTATACGTAGTAGAACAAGCATATGCAAAACCACTAACTATATATCCACTAGAAACACAAAAAGATTCTCTCCTGAGGTCCTCAACACTTTACTCTGTAACTGTGACTGGACCCCCCCTAAAAACCCTCCCATTTGACCAGACTGTAGCATATTTCAACAAAACATTTCTACAACACCTAGACCCTGTCACTCCATTGTGCAAAATCAAGGTTAGAACCTCTACATACCCCTGGCTCAGTAAAGAAACCAAACAAATCCTCAAATCCAGAGATACTGCCTGGCTTTTCTATCAAAAAAACAAAGAAACACAAAGCCTAACTAAGTACCAAGAGGCTGGACAAAAAATCCTACTACACAACATTACAAACTAAATACCAACACAACCCGCAAAAATTTTGGAAAAATGTAAACCAGCTACTAAAATCCACCCAAAAAGCTACCCCCAAACCAACCACCCCTGACACTAAAGTTCCCATCGAAACACAATTCAACTCCCACTTTGTGAACTCAATTCTATCCTTAGTATCACAGGACAGTTCCTTCCTCACTAGCACCCCCAACACAAATAACACTAATACAAGCTTTACCCTCAAAACAGTTTCTACCACTTCAAGCAAAAGCATGCTCTCCAAACTAAAAACCTCATCAACAGCAGCTGACCTACTCCCCAGCTATTTCTTGAAACTCACAACAGATGCTATTGCTATCCCAGTCTCCACTCTCATAAACAGATCAATTGTTGAAAACTATGTGCCCAAACTCTGGAAAATATCCTATGTTACACCCATACATAAAGGCGGGACCTCCACTGAACTTAATAACTACAGACCCATTGCTTTACTCTCCCCCCTGGCCAAAATCCTAGAAAAATGCATCCATACCCAGATGCAAAACTATCTCCTAGACAGCAACATCCTGTCACCTACTCAGGATGGTTTCAGACCTGCCCATAGTACCACTACAGCCCGCCTCTGCTTCACAGACACAGTAAACCGTCTCAAAAATGAAGGCCTACAAGTGTCAACTCTTTTTTTGGATATGTCCAAAGCATTTGACACAGTCTCACACCAAATCCTGCTAAACAAACTAAACCAATATCATCTATCAAATTCCACTCTTACCTGGTTCCAAAGCTACTTAACTGACAGGTACCAAGCTGTGAAATGGGAAAATTCTCTCTCTCCTTAGCTGCCCATAACTATAGGAGTCCCACAGGGTTCTATCTTAGGACCACTACTATTCAGTCTTCACAAATGACCTCCATACCTCCACACAGCATGCATCTATAATTCAGTATGCAGATGACACTACCTTAATCTGTCCTGCACAAAACATTCCCACCCTCCTGCAAACAACTCAACTAGCATTCTTTGATGTTGAAAACTACCTTACCAAAGCCCAACTTATCCTCAATCCAAAGAAAACTCAGCTTATGATTATAACCAGTTCTAACAAAAACACTAACAGTCAATTCACTATCTACTCCACTAATGCTACTCCAATTGCTCCAGTGGCACAGGCTAAGCTATTGGGAATAACCATAGACTCCCACCTAAAATTTGATAGTCATCTCAACTTAACTATTAAAAAAGTACATGCCAAACTGGGGTCGCTCTACAGTATCAAACCATTTCTTACCGACAACACAAGATCAGCCATTGCTCGCTCCCAACTTCTATCCACCCTACTCTATGCATCTCCCATTCTGACTAATCTCAACAAAACTGAACTAAGCAAAATGGAAGCCTGCTATAACAGAATTGCCCGCTTTGCTGCAAATTGCTCATATAGAACTCATCACTGTACTGCTTTGAGACAGCTCCACTGGCTTGAACTGCCCAACCTCCTAACCTACAATCAGCTCTCCCTCTGTCATTCTATCTATTACCTCCCCAATAAGTGTCCTGCCCTCAAAAACCTAGTACAACATCACTCAGCCAAAAGGCCTCTTAGATCATCAAGCAAACTACTACTAGAAGTCACCAACAGCTACAATAGCTTTGGAGATGCACTATATAGCAGTTCAGTGGCTAAAAAATGGAACTCTGTCCCTACAAGCATTCAAAACACATCATCCAAAGCCTCCTTTAAAGACCTCATCAGGCAACATCTCAAGGAAAGTTGCAGTGCCATGATTGCTCCCCAGGCTAGTGAAAGTGGATAACACATAAAAATCTAGAGCACTTGATAATAGTTTTCAATCTTACTCACAAACATTGGCTAATCTACAATGTATGTACTGTACCTGTGTACCATGTATGTATTCTTCCTATGTTCCAAATTTCAGCTGTACACCACAAATCTATTAATTACCTTTATTTTTTTGTTTGTTTGTTCTCTCCACTGTTAACTGTTTATGTGCCGCATACCACTGTAAAAACATGTCTCCTGTAATTTGTGTGTATACTGATCATGTCTAAATAACTAAATGTTTCTGTAATTTTTCTTTGTGGAGCTTTTCTCCCTGGGCCTCTGCTGAAAAAGGGCCTTTTCAGCTCAGTTAGACACCCCCGGTAAACAAATGTAAAATAAAATAAATAAAAATAAATAAATCTTGGAATAACTTGATATGCAGATGTTGATGGTGGTGGGTTTAGGTCCCCTTATCATCTGTGTATTTTTCTTGTTAATTCATGTATACAAGGTGTAACTTATTCACAGGACAAGTACATATTAGCTGTATGTATTTATTGTATTTGGATTTCTCCCTCCTCACTCTCTTTGTCAGTATCCTTGTATTATCTGATTTATTGTTTTGCTTCTCTGCACCACCAGAAGCATTAAGCACATCTGGGCTCCAGACTGCACTCACCTCTATACCTCCTGTTCTACCTGTGCCACCCACTTCAGGTAGCCCTGCACTGGATGTTTTTTTTTTTATTATTTATTTTTATTCATTTTATTTATTTATATTTGTTGACCGGGAGTGTCCGACTGGACGTAGGTCCATTTTCAGCTGAGGCACGGGGAGAAAAGCTCCACAGTTAAAATATGCAGACAGTAGTTACATTGGATTTACATAGCAATTAACAATTTGATCAAAATAGCAATTAACAATTACAAACATAGTTACAGATGAAGAACATAGTACATCAGTAGACAACTAGAATCTTTATCTGTGAAGTACATAGACATTAACAATTGTTACAATAAGAAGTTCCTGCTGTATAATAAGTAGTTAGGCTTATGAGCATCCGAGTTTGCTATACTCAAGGTAGTTAGTGGGGTGGAAAGAAAGGTAGTGGGTGGATGGGGTGGGTGATATTTGAGGGGGAGTTGCAAGGGCATAGCCAGCATGCTTTTAGGTGCGCTTTTAGTAAAGTTTTGAAATGGGTGCATGATGGTATGGAGGTAATTATGGGTGGGAGGGAGTTCCATAATTTGGCTATGGCGCAAGAGAATAGTGCTTCTCCAGCAGAGTTATTGGCTTTAGTGACCTGTAAGTGATTTTTGGTGCTGGATCTTAGTGGTCTGGTGGTGAGATAGGGTTGGAGTAGACTCTGGAGGGATGGGACTTTTAATGGATGGTTTACTAGTTTGTGGGCGAGTGTGAGTTGATAGCATTGAAGGAGGTGAGGGAGTTCAAGCCAGCCCAGTTCAGTAAGTGAGAGACAGTGGTGACTATGGTAGGATGCCCTGTGGCGAATTTGGCGATTTTGTTGTAGCAAGTCTCAAGCTTGTTTAGATTGCATTGCCTTAGGTAGGTATATACTGGAGAGGCATAAAGTAGGGTGGAGATAAGGTGGGAATTTGCTGCTGAAATCTTCGCTGCTTTGGTGAGAAGTTGCTTATTTCTGTATAATGCTTCTACTTTTTGTGGACTTTTTTTATGGTCATGGATATGTGAATGTCAAAGTTTAGTTTATTGTCTATTTCCCCTCCTAGCAATTTGGTGTGTTCTGTTGGGTGTATAGTGGTGTTGTCTTTTGCTGTGATGTTAAAGTGAGAGTTGTTTTGAGTATGTTTGGTGGGTTGGAAGATGAGTAGTTTAGTTTTGTTTGGGTTGAGTATTAATTGGGCATCGGATAACCAAGTTTCAACAGAGGAAAAGGCTTCCTGTGTGACTTTTTGCAGTTTGGGTAGGGACTGGGCTGAGCAGATGATGGTTGAGTCATCTGTGTGTTGTATGAGTGTGCCATATTTGGTGGCAGAGGCTAGATTATTGGTGAAAATATAGAAGAGGAGGGGTCCAAGGATGAATCCATGGGGAACCCCTGTAGAGACAGGTATTTGGGGAGATATGTCATTCTGCCATGCAACAGATTGTTGGCGACCAGACAGATAACTATTTATAAACACCTTTACTGAATTATCAGTTGTGACATAGGCAAATTTACATTTATATAAAAGTAATCAAATTTACATTTACATAAAAGTAATAGGTACTCACAGGTTTTCATAAATCAAACTGTATTAACAAGGTCACATTTATAAACATTATACTTCACATATATTGCTATATATTATATAAGGTATACCATCATTTATGTGAAAGAAGGTTGTACGATGCACCAAAGTGCAAAGTACAACCTCCATATTACTGAAATGCCGAGTGACAATGGTTTGACTTCCAATGGGCAAATACACATTGGCATTCGCACACTGGAAGTTGGCATTTCAGATGCAGATCACACTATAGCAGGGATCGGGAAATGAACCCTTTCCCTCACTGTAGTATGATCTCGGAATTTGTATATTAAAGTGGGGGGAGCAGCCTCCCACATGGGGGGGTGCAGTGGGGCTTGCCCCCCTGCATAATGATGTTTGGAGATGGTTGGAGTTTGGAAATGGTCGAATCTGGTTTTCCAGATTACCATTTTCAATATTTTGTTTTTTGGAGCATGTTGATGTTTGACATGTAAAGTCACACAAAAGTGCGATCGTACAACTGTCTTTCAGGTAAATGAAGGTATACCATTATATAAATTAAGCAACATTACATCAATTATTCAATTGCTGGCTTTTAAAAAAAAAAGAAACATCTTTATTAAATCATCACTTATGACATTGGCAATGATATTATATAAATGAAAACAAACCACACTGACACAATCCTAGTTGCAAGCATTTTACATCACAAAGCATGCTGACACACACCAAATTGCAAACATTATACATCACTTATAATCTACCCAATCATTTTTGGTTAAACATTACATAGCTTATTTAACTCATGCCTTCTTTTAAACAGCATTCCACCTCTGTATGTATAATTCCCACAATTCCCATTTTTCCTAAGTAGTTTGCTCCTACCCGTTTCTAAATATCTCATTCCATTGTTTTATCGCTGTAACTATATTCACTACTTCTAGTACAGTTGGTTTAGATTTTGATTTCCATTTTCTAGGAATTGCTTTTTTGGCAGCCACCATAATTAGACAAAGCAAGGCCTTACCATGTCTAAGCAATTCTGATTCTGTATCACACCTCAGAAAAATCATCTCCCTTGTCACACCTATCTGCCCACCCAGCATCTCTGACAGTGCATCCCGCAGGGAATCCTTAAAGTCACTGAACTCCCACAAAATATGTTTCCATTTACCGCTTTCTTCCCCATCACACCTCCAACATTTGTTGTCTTCCCGAGGAAAAATTATTTGGAGTCTACTTGGGGTATAAAAATATCCAAGTTCCACACTATACCTATTCATAAAGGTGGAAATTCTGTTGAGCTCTCTATCAACCTATTGCCATACTCTCTCCCCTCTCCAATATTCTTGAGTACTGTGTTTATAAACAAATCTCAGCTTATCTTACTTGTGAGAACTTAATTACCCCTACTCAACATGGCTTCCACCCCCACCAGAGCTGCGCTTATTTCCTTTACTAACTCCATCTTCCTAGCTAGAAACAATGATAAACTAGTGTCCTATATCTTTTTAGATCTCTCCAAAGGCTTTGACACTGTCTCTCACCCCATCCTCCTCTCCAAACTCTCTCAACTCAACCTCTCCTCAACAACTATCCAACTATCTCCTGGTTCAATAGTTACCTCACAGACTGCAATCTGTAAAATGGCACTTGGTTCTTACACCTTTTCTCGCGTCAAAATGGGCATCCCTCAAGGCTCTATTTTAGGCCCCTTCTTTTTTAACATTTTTACTAACCGACTTCACAGATCATGTCCTCAGTCTTCCCTCATACAGTACGCAGATAACTCCACCATCATTTATATTGCTGACAGTCCCACTGACCTATGAACCCTGACACAAACATCTTTCAACCTCACTGAAACATGGCTTACTAACAACCAACTCATACTAAACCCTAAAAAGACAAAACTTCTTTTCCTCCCAAAATCCCTTTACCATTTTAAATCCTCATTCTCCATCTCTTCCCTCAACAACACTACAATCATAGCTGAATCACACACTAAACAGCTTGGAGTAATAGTGGATGATCAACTAAAATTTGACCATGTACTTAACTGCACCAAGAAAACCCATCGAAAGCTTGGTTTACTCTACAGAAACAAACGGTTCCTTTCACCCAACTCCAGGATCTCACTAGCCCAAGCTTACCTTCTACCCAACCTCTTTTACAGCTCTCACATTTTAACCAACTTAGTCTTCACTACTTTCCAAACTCCAGTGCTCTAGATCAACTTATCCACACCCCCATCAAGGGCAACAATATCCTAGACCTAGTCATTACCAACATGAGAGACCATTGTTCCACACCTGAAGTCAACTCCGATCCGACCATAAGCTTATCACCCTTGATATCCACATCCCCCCCCCCCCTTTAAGGAAACCACAGTGAAATATTTCTCCAAAGCCAACTTCATGCTTCTTAAGACAGAAGTGGTGAACTTCATGACACCCATGCAGATGGACAATACAGTTACAACTGCTGAATCCTACACAAATGCACTCTATAAGCACTTACATGAGTGCATGGATCATGCTATCCCAAACAGAACCAAGACGCTATCCTACAAAAAAAGGAAGCCAATCTGGTGGTCCCCTGCTATAAACAAACTGTACAACAGAAGGAAGAAACTGTTGCAAAAGAGAGTAAAATCCCATGAGTGGAGGAGCTCCCTGATCAGCCTCAGTAAGAAGCTGAGATCCCTTATAAGATCCTCCAAAGCTAGCTACGAAAACAAAATTGCCACTAAATCCAAAGACAACCACAAAGCATTCTATAGCTATGTCAAGAATCTAGATGGTAACACCCAGATCTGCTCTGAGTTACAGCACAAAGGCACAAAAATTACAGAACCAACTGATATTGCCAACATACTGGCAGACAGGTTCAGTGCTAACTTCACCCCCCTCTCACCCCCTAAAGGGCCTATATCTATACAGGAAGAATGCAGAGTCCCTGTAATCACAACTATGCAGGTAAAAGCTGCACTCTCTAAAACCAAAAACACAGCATCCATGGGACTGGACAACATCCCAAGCTGCGTTTTACATTAACTTCAGAACGAACTGGCTCCCCACTTAAGCACCATGTTCAATAATAGCCTCGCATCAGGCTTGTGCCCACTGAATGGTGCACAGCAACAGCTATCCCACTCCACAAAGGGGGAGCCACCACTGATCCCAGGAACTATCGACCTATTAGCCTGATGAGCCTGGTCTGCAAGGCCATGGAACATGTCATCATGGAACTCATAAACAAAGACATTGGTAACCTCCAAATTCTGGATCCCACCCAGTTTGGGTTTGTGAAAGGCAGATCATGCCTCCTGAACCTGATCGACTTCTTTGAAGCAGTCACCAAAGCCATGGATGAGGGTAAGGTGGTTCAACCAGCCTATCTTGACCTCGCCAAGGCTTTTGACACCATCCCCCATTCTGGAATTATAGCTAAACTCACTAAACTAGGTATAAATCCCTACGTCACAAGATGGGTTGCCAACTGGCTCACTGACAGAACCCACACTGTAAAAGTTGCAGACTCCAAATCTGACCTCAAAGCAGTGACAAGTGGAGTACCACAGGGTTCTGTCCTGGGACCTCTCCTGTTTGGTATCTACTTCTCTGAAGTGCAGGCTAACACAGAAGGCCTCTGACTAATGAAGTTCGCAGATGACTGCAAACTAGGAGCCATAGTCAAGTCCCCAAATGATGTGGACATCCTACAGAAGGGCCTCACTGAGACAGATGCCTGGTGTCAGAGCCATGGCCTCAAGCTCAATGCCAAAAAGTGCAGTGTCATCCCCTTTGGTAAAAACTCTGTACCCATGAACTACTACATAGGCAGCAATCTACTTAACACCGAATGTGTGATAAGAGACCTTGGGACCCAGGTGGACAGTAGTCTCTCCTTTGATAGTCACACTGCCACAGTAGTCAGGAAGTCCTTTTACGTGGCACACCTCATCATAAAAGGGTTCTCATCCAGGAAAAAAGAGGTAACTGTTCCCCTCTACTCGTCACTCATTAGACCCATTATAGAGTACAACGCCTCTTTTTGAATGTACCTCACAAGACATCTGAGGCAGCTGGAAAGGCCACAGAAGTACCTCACAAAGAGGATTACTGGCCTCAAACAAATCCCCTACACTGACTGCCTCAAAAAACTCCAGCTTTACTCCGTAGCACATCGCCTACTCTGAGGTGATCTCTGCCTAACATATAAAGCTATGTCAAACCCAGAGCTGTTGGACATGCTACACCTAAAGAAATCCCAATCCCTCTGAACTACATGTTCTAGGGGCCTAAACCTTGTCACCACAATAAACAGGACACACTGGAGGGATGGATTCCTGTCCCAGAGACTTCCTGTACTCTGGAACAAGCTACCCATCTATGTCAAGCAAAGTTCTTCAATAGCACTATTCAAGAAAAATCTTGATGAGTGGATGGAAAATAGGAATTACACCCCGGGGATCACTTCTGTGTCTCTGCTCGACAGTGGCACAGGAAAATAATTTTCTTGAGTGGCATAAGCTATGGAACCTTGCTGGCTAGGCTTACATAGGCCCTTGGGCTGATAGCCTAGTACCTACCTATGAACCTATGAAACCACCTACAATAAAATTGCTAGATTTGCAGCCTATCTGCCCTCAAGATCACACCACTGTCATGCTCTCCAGACACTCAGCTGGCTAGAGTTTCCTAACCAACTCTTATTTACCCCACTTCCCATTATCCATACTATTTTGAATAAGCCCACCTCTTGTCCTAGCATTTCCTCACTTGTCTCCCTCTATAAGCCCCCTTGATCCCTCAGAAGCTCTGACCAATGTCTCTTGCAAATTCACAAACCTAAAAAATCTATTGGACAGAATCTCTACAGCTACATCCCTGCTCTTGCATAGAACAAGCTCCCCATGAACCTTAGAAACATTTCCTACATCCACAAATTCAAGAAAACTCTCAAAAGGTACCTAAATAGCACATGGATTTGCCTTTGTAATCATCCCACATGAACCCACCCCTTTCTCTATCACTATCCTCTCTGTTCCTCCCTTCCCTACTACGATAACTCACTTAACTGCTCTGTATTCTACAATTATCCTCTGAAGATAACCCAATGTGTTATGTAAATTCATTCAAATGTTTTACTGTATGTTTCTTTGCAATGTTTTTTTCAGAATGTTATAATGCCTCTTACTATATTGTACTGTGGAGCTTTATCTACATTTGCTTAACTGTTTTATTGTAAAATTTTCACTGTATTCATCTTCAGTTTTGTAAATTTTCTTGCTTACTTGTACCATGGAGCTTTTCTCCCCAGGCCTCCACTGAAAAAGGGCTTTTGCTCAGATGGACTATCCCGGTTGACAAATGTCATATATCCTCCCATTGTTTCTTTGTGAATTGCTTATCCACTCTCTCTTCCCAATCCTTTATAATCTCCTGTGATTGATTCTTATAGTTACCATGCAATATTTCATATGCTCTACTAATTATTCCTTTTTTAATGCCGGCTTCTGTTCTAGATTCTACTAAAAACTCTACCAGTGCTGGTCTTTCGTTTAAGACTTCACCCCCATTTCTTTCTCTTTGCCTATACTCTGATATCAATCCTTGATAGGGAAGGCATTCTCTAACCTGCAGTTCAAATAAATTCCTGGTATCTTTCCATTTTATCATCTTTCCCTCTCTGGCTGTTTGCTCCCAATACCTTGGTTCCTTTGACAGTTTTCTGTAATAAATTCCAACCCCCTCTTGCGTATTGTCTATCTCCCTAATTGCAGTCATCACTATTGATAGAATCTCCTTTTTCTATTCCCATGTTAGTTCTTAGGATACTTTCTTCTACTTTATAGATATGATATTCTGTAGGATTATTGTTACTCTCCTTAAAGACCTGCATCCAAAATCCCAGTTTCTCCTTCTTTCTTGAGTTCCCTCCATTTCGTCATCATCTCTTTCCACTTTGAATTATAGTTTTCAGCGTGTGCTATGTAAAGGAGCCTTAAATGTGTAGCTCTGAAATACCCATTCAAATCGGGTAATCCCAATCCACCCTGTTCTACTGGAAGAACCAATTTATCCAACTTGACACTTGCCATCTTCCCCTCCCAGATAAAGTCCTTCAGCTATTTATTAATTGCTATCCACAACTTCTCTTTTGGTTGATAAAAATATGCCTAACCTGTGTATAAGACTAATGGGACCATAACATTTTAACTGCTTGTATTTTACTATCCGTATCCATATAACAAAGCTTCCATTTTCTTAGTTTTTGTATTATCTTTTGTTTAGTCTCTTCCCACATATCCTTAGCTGCCACACCAGAATCATTTTAATTCATACTCCTAAATGCTTCATTTTATCATGTCCCCATAAATATGGATATTGCTGAACCAATTTATATGTGGGTACATAATTCACTGCTATTGCCTTTGTTTTAGTGTCATTAATTTTGTATCCCAAAATTATTTGAAACTGTCTCAAAATGTTCCACAACATTGTAAAGTCTCCTGGTTTTCTCAGGTAAAAATGATATAATCTGCAAAGACAGCCTGCTTTTCTTGACTACCATATCAATTATATCCTTGAATTTCTGAGTCCCTTATTTTCTTTGCCAGTGGTTCTAAATATAAGGCAAATAACAAAGGGGAAAAAGGACACCCCTGCATGGTTCCTCTCCTCAAGCAGAAATTATCAGAGAGGACCCTTCCCACTTTAATTTTCACTTCTGATCTCCCATATATCCTCCTAATCAACCTTATATTTTTTTTTCAGGAAATGCAAAATGCTTCCATTGCCCTGCTGTTAAAGTCCCAGTTTACTCTGTCAAATGCTTTCAATGCATCAAGAATCACAAACAGCAATGGCATTTTCTTACATTCTGCTTCCCTCTGGATCATCAATGTTCTGTTAATGTTGTCAAATGCCTGCCTCCCCTCCACAAAACCATACTGATCCATATCTATCAATTCTGGTATTACTTTTGCACTTATTTTACTCATTATAGATGTGAACACCTTACAATCATGGTTTAATATGGAAATGGGCCTGTATAAAGCTGGATCTGATGGATCTTTATCCTCTTTAGGTATTACAGCTACCACTGCTTTCTTCCAGGATGTTGGTACTTCTCCTCCTCTTAAAATACTGTTAAACAAAATCTTCCAGATCTTTATAATTTTTTCCCTCGTAAATTCCAAACTTCCACAGGAATACCATCTATTCCTGAGGATTTTCCTGTAGATTGGTTATACATCACAATTTTTATCTTATCTCCTCCTATCCTAATCGTTCGTAATTGAGCCTATTCTACCTCTAACCTTGGCATATTTAATTCTTTCATAAACATTTCCATTTGTATCTTTTTTATTTCCATATTTCTCTGCTTTATACAGACTTTCATAGAATTTCTCAAGCATTTCTAACACCTCTACAGGATCTCTTTTTACCTTCCTTGTTAAAGGCTCCCTAAGTTTGGTGACAGCCCTTTCTACTTTCTGTTGCCTAAGTCATTGTGCTACAAGTTTTTGTGCTCTAGTGTTATTATCAAAAAGCAGTTGCTTAACAGCAATCTTTCTAAACTCATGTATATTACAGAAGCAATCCCCTATTTTCTGCTTAGCATTCTGCAACTAATCCTCTTCTTGTTCCATGAGATCCTCCTATTTTGCAATACTGTAACATTTGTCAGCCCCCCCCAAATAATTCTTGTCACTTCTTAATCATAGCTCCCTTTCTTTAATTTCCATCCTATTTTTAAACTTCACCTTAATTTTACCCCACTCCCTAGCTATATTTTCAGAAGTAATTTCTATTCTCTTGAATAGCTCCTGAATAATCTCCACTACCCATTCCTTAAATTCCTACCTTTTCAACAGATAGGCGGAAAAGTGCCAGTGTCTCATTTTTATTTTATTATTCTGTGTCTGTGTTTTTATTTTAATTATTGGCGCATGATCTGAAATAGTTACTGGCTGTATACAAGTCCTTCAATTAAATGCACATGTTATTGTGAAATGCAACTTTTGTCTAGCCTAGCCCAATTTTTATATCTTGGGGAATACTGTGTAAATTCACTATGAACTCCTATTATAGGTTCATAGGTATTTACTAGGCTAACGACCACAAGGGCCTTTTTAAGCCTAGCCATGCGTCCCAAATCTCTGACAAATTTTGATACCCTTGATAAGTGTAAGTAGGGGTTTGGGAGATGAACCATTTATAGGTCACCTGTGTCAATTAGAGACACAGGTGCCAAACCAGGGATGAATTTCCGGTTTCCCATCCAATTTCCCAAGTTGCACTTGAATTGGATTAGGTAGGAACTCTGCTTCACATGGATGAGGCGCCTGTTCTATAGACGAGGTAGTCTCTGGGATACATATCTATCTCTCCACCAGGACCAATTTATATGACAGGCAAGGTTTAAGTCTTTAGAATGGGTAATTCTGGTGCTGTTTTGTGGATATGCAGGAGGTCCATCAGAGTGGGGTCTAATAATGCCCTGTATGCCAGGCATAGATTTTCCCTCAAAAGCTTGTAGGAGACAGAATATAGGGATAGAGCCCTGAAGTGGTCTGCATAGGACATTTTACTTACTCCCTGTTTTCTTTTAGTGAAGAACCTCTGTGGATGTTCCAATTTTTGGATATGCCTGTTTAGGTACATACCAAATGGGGCATTGTACTCAATGATAGGTCTGATGAATGCCAAATACAGTGGAACAATTACTTCCTTGGACATAGATGCCATACCTTTGTTTATAAGCTGTGCAGTATAGAATGATTTCCTCATTACTGTAGACACATGATGGTCAAAGGCTAGATTACTATCTATGTGTCCTTAAGTCCCTGACTACTGAGTCAACTCTAAGGGGTGTGTTGTCAATATGATAGTTACCAGGGATGGAGGACTTTCCAAAGGATACTATTTCTTGACATTTAGTTTTAGTCCATGGCTCTGATACCAGTTGTTTGTCTGTGTCAGCCCCTCCTGGAGAACATTTGTGTCAGTGTGAGATTCAATGACAGCTCTTAATTTGCAATCATCTGCAAATTTAGTTAGCCAGAGACCACTGACATTGGCCTTGACTTCTGAGAAGTAAATGCTGAAAAGGAGAGGTCCAAGGACTGATCCTTGTGGGACTCCACTTGTGACTGGCCTCTTTGTAGAGGTGGACTCCCCAATTCTAACTTCCTGGGGCTTGTCTGTGAGCCAGTTGGCTATCCACCGGGTGACATACCGGTTTATACCTAACCTCTTGAGTTTGTCAACAATGCCTGAGTGGGGTATTGTGTCAAATGCCTTGGCCAGGTCAAGGTGGGCAGTGTGAATGATTTTTCCCTCATCCATTGCTTTGGTGACCTTCTCAAAGAAGTCCACTGGGTTGAGTAGGCATGTTCTACCCTTGAGAAAACCAAACTGGGTTGGGTCCAGTGTCTGGAGGTTTACTATATCTCCTTTGATAATCTCCATGATAATTCTTTCCATGGCTTTACATAAGACTAGTGAGTTATGGGTCTGTAGATGGCCCACCTTTGTGCAGAGGGATGACTGCTGCCTTTTTCCATTCATGAGGCACGAAACCTGTTTGGAGGCTACAGTTAAATAGTAATTCCAGAGGCCCTGATAGGTCATGTTTCATGCTATTTAGAGGGCATCCTGGGATATTGTCTGTGCCCATTGATGCAGTGTTCTTGGTCTTAGAGAGAGCATTAAGGACCTGTTCCCTAGTGATAATAGGCAAAGTTACAGGCTTGCCCCCCTACAAAAATGTAATGTTAGGTATAGGAGGGCACGTAAAGTGAACTTCTATAGCTAACATCAGGCGATGTTTTCGAAAACATCGAATCAGCTGAATTTGTTCAGCTGATTCAACATTTTAATTTGTTCTATAATTTAAATTTCGAGGTTTACTTTCAATATGTGGGTCACAAAATTATTCTGACTTTCGACATATTGATAGTAAACTGGGGACAGTGCTTGTCACTGCAAACTAGCTGTCCTGTGTGCAACTAGGTATCGGAGAAATTTCAATTGTGTTCTTACAGGAAAAATGTCACTCAGGGTGTCTGAGTCTACACAAACTTAATTTAAATTTAAGGATGAAGTATTTAGGTGGATATTCTGCAGTTAGAAACAAATCAAGCAGTACTTACTGAAAACAAAGAATTAGCTTGTCAAGAATGATGAAAAGATGATAGTTGCTGAATGGCTATAAAGATGATAGATGCTGAATGGCTATTGCCTGGCTACTACTAATGCTGGTCTCATCACAGCTTCACACTGTTGGGATACAATGCTCCTTTGCTTCTTCTCTCACCAGGAGCAAAATGTTAGCACCAATCCTAAGAAGAGAAGCAGGCCACGGCCTGTTTGTTGATCCTCAGTCTTGTCCCAGATGATGCAAGGGTCTGCAGGCTTGTAGCCTTTTCCTGGTAGATGCCTTGAATAGAAACCAGACCAATCAGGAATGTTAAGCACAGACACTCACTCTCCAAACAGAAACAGTCAGGAATCAATGCACCCTGCTCCTTCTCTTACCAGGACCACAATATAAGCACATATTCCAAGCTGTCACTTATAAAGCAGTTATTAGGCTTTCTGGTGATCAGCAGTCTCCAGGAAATAATGTCTCTGTACTACTTCTCTCACCAGGAGACACAGAAGCACTAATTTCAACATGACTACTGAGAGGCAGAATATGGGATCTCCAATAACTGGTGGTCTTGCAATAGATGTTTAAAGGTAAGATAAAAAAATGGTTTATCCTAAACACTGCAGTGTACACTAAGCAATTAGATATGAAAGTGGGTAAGTTAAGCTTTATCTGTCTAAGGGGCGAGCCACTATTTTTAAAAGAGCAAGACAGATGAAAGGGGGTGGGCACTTTTGTATTCTGGTACTATGGAATACAGTATGATGGCCAATATATTTAAATAGTTGAAGGGGAGTGATTTCACAAAATGATAGTTTTGTTCTTACTCACACCAGCCAGTGAAAGAGAGAAGGGAAAGAGATATATGGTTCATAGGTGTGTACTAGGCTAATGGCCCTGGAGCCTTTACAAGCCTAGCCTATAGGATTACTCTGGCATCATGCCACCCGACCTTAGTTCCTAGTGCCTTGGTCAAGTAGAGCCACTGGAGTGATCCCCAGGGTGAATTTTCCATTTCCTATCCACTCATCAAGATTTCTCTTGATGAGTGAATGGGAAATAGAAAATGGTCAAATTAACATATGAAGCAGGCAACTAGAAAGACAGTGGTGTTTAAGAAAACAGTAACAGCATGGAAGGGTGGGAAAAATTATGTCTGACTCACAAGAAACACAGCTGCAGTCTCTTTTCAAGTTTTAATATGCAATTAAAAGCAGAATACAAGAAAAGCACATTGTAAAGAAAACAAATCACAGTATACAAACTAGAAAAAAATAAAGTAATACAAAGTACAAGAAATCAAAAGCAAACTAACCTTTCCCTCACAGCAAGCTGTGGTAGAGTCTGGGTGAGCTTTTCCAGCAAAACTTTGAAATGGTTTATTTTATCCATTAAATAGAAGGTTTAGTTCCTAGCTCCACCCCTTCAGTTCACACATGATTAACCTTAATCGACCTGTTCTAATTTTTGTCTGACTCACAAGAGACACAGCTGTGGTCTCTTTTCAAGTTTTAATATGTAATTAAAAGCAGAATACAAGAAAAACACAGTGTAAAGAAAACAAATCACAGTATACAAAATAGAAAAAACAAAGTAATACAAAGTGCAAGAAATCAAAAGCAAACTAACCTTTCTCACACAGCAAGCTGTGGCTGAGTTTGGGTGAGCTTTTCCAGAAAAGCAGAATTCACATATTCCATGCCAAATATTTTCATAAATTTTCAAATTCCAGTCCCGACCTATAAGTAATATTCCTTGCTGAAACTGATTATTTGTCCCAGAATTTTCTTAAGCTCCATTATAGCAGTTGTAGATAAAATATAAATACATGCCAATGTAATCCTCCTCCCTTGCCAGAAGCCCCTTACCACTACAAATCTGCCATTATCTTTTTATCGTCTTCTATCACTATTGGTGCTCCTCTTGCATTTACTATAACTATTTCTCTTTTCCTTTGTCCCAGATATTCTGCTGAATAACCATCCTGAAAACCTTTTTTTACCAAATTCACATGTTCAGTTCTTTCCAAGTGTGTCTCCTGTAACATTACTATTTGCACTCTACATTTTTAATATAGTTCACTGTTCTTTCTTTTTTTTTGTATTTATCTATGAGACCATTGACATTTAAAGGCATTACAGAAAGCATCATTGTATTAAAAAGTTATTATTCCCACCTTTTATGTATAACACCTTTTTTGTTAAAAGTCTAGTTCCAGATTTTGTGTTACATGCATACACCATAGGTTGAACTTTTATATACTAATAACTCAGAAAGTAAAACCACTGCATGAAGTTTGAAATGACCATAGTTTTATTAAATAGAATTAAAATAGATTTAGTTCTTTCACACAGTATGTTAAGGCATCATCAGAGTCAAATTTACACACTAAAATGACTTCCTATATACTGACTAAGTAAATATATCATTTCCTGTCTGTTCTGCTTTGAAAACAATTTTTCTTTAAAAAATGTTAAAACATTCCACATAACATAATATCTAAAACTTTTCTTAAAAAACATCAAACGTTTGGGAAATTATCAGCCAGGATACAACTGTAGCAATTGTGATGGTAACAATATATATTTAAATATTTTTTGCTCTGTGTTTCAAAATGCATGCTTTTGAGATGTTGTCATTAATCCCTGGTTTATTCTTGGCATTTCTTTTATTTGTAAATCTAAATCCGGGTCACCACCCCTTCCTTCAACAAATACTCTAACACAAAAAATAGAAACTTTTTGAAGTTACTCCATTCATTACTGTGCATATACAGGGCACTACTCAGCTTCTGTTTCTTAATGTCCCTGTTATGCTCTGCTATCCTCTCTCTCAAATGTCTTGTGGTCTTGCCCACATAAAAGGCTGGGCATGAGACACACGTAGCCAAAAAACCCCACAAAGTTCGCGTTACAGTTAATACACCACAGCATTGCAAATTTCTGTCAGATGTTATCATTTCCACATAGGGACCATCATTAATAAACACACATGATCTACATGCACCACATTTGTGCAGTTTTGATCTATATGCTGCACTCACTCTTTCTTTACATTTCTCCATTTCTTTTATATTTGTTCCTCTACTGTATACTATTTTTGGTCACTTACCTAGTTTTTCTTAAGTCACTATCAAAAATTTCTTCCCATAATGAACACATTTTTGTCCTTAACAGTGTTGCATCTTGGTTGTATTGTATTACCATAACATCATGGCCAAACTTTCCTTCTTGTGTGGTATTGCCTCCACTTTTGCCTCCTTTTAAAATGGGAACAAACCTAGTAGCCGTATTTTTTGTCACCTCTTTTCATGTTGACAATAACAAAAGAATAGGGTACCCCTCTCCTTAAACATCCCAATTAGGGTTGCCATTGCTTCATTAAATTTCCTGTCATCACTCACCAGCCTCAAGTCTAATCATTTGTCCTTTTACTATGTTTTTCTGCTGGTGGTAAGGGTGACAACTGTCAAAGTGGAGAAGTATATTTATGTACATCTTCTTTCTAAAAATGTTTGAGGACAGCTCACCAGTATTAACATCTTTGCTCAGTAATATATCCAAAAAAAATCCATTTCATGCCTACACACCTTGTAAGTGAATTTCAAAAATCCTGTGGTTGCATTTATATATTCAATAAATTCAATCACCTCTTCCTCATTTTCCTTTCATAGAATAAGTATGTCATCCAAAAACTATGGTATGTTAAGATCTTGGACATAAAATGAGATGAGAACACTTTTCCCATTCTATTAAAACCAGGTTGGCAAACACATTTTGCATCCAGTGCACACCTGAAGTCTGCCTGAAATACTCTCTTTCAAACCACAGAAAATAATTTTTTAATACTGTGTTGCATTAAATCCACCAACAGATTCACTCTAAACTGTTGCATATCGCCATCCTGTGCTAAGCAATCCAAATAAAACTTTAAACTTATTTCATGTGGTATTACTGAAAATAAGTTGATCACATCCACAGTATCAAACAATCTTGATCAAGATTTGCCATTCTCAGCAGTTCTAAGCAATGCCATGAATCTCTTAGCACATGAGTTTTCATATTCAAAACTGGTTTTGAATAATAATCACTGAAGGCTGTTAGGGGTTCTGTTTTTCAGCCCCTAGCTGCCACTATCGGCCTGAATGGGGGGAGTCTATCTGATTCTTGTGTATCTTAGGTATCCCAAATATCAATGGAATCATGGGATTTTCTACCTTACGATACTCAAATTCAGCAGCTGTTATGGAACCTTGTTACAAGGCATCAAACAACACAAGTTTAGCATACGCTCTGTTCACTTCATTTATTGATGCTCTTTGATAGGTGTTTTCATTGTTCAACAGTTCATACATTTTGCATGTGTAATCTATGTGCTTCATGATAACTACCCCCCTCCCTTATCAGGCTTCATCACTCTGTAGTCTCTATTCCTAGACAGTTCTTTCAAAACTTGTTTTTTTCCTTAGTTAGATCAGCATGTGTCAAGTTGCTTGTTTTTAAAGTATGTCTAAATTCAATTTCACATAGATGTTCAAACATGTGTACTATGGGATTATTGGGTGGTATAAAGGTGCTCTTTCACTTTAAAATTTTAGTTCCCATCTCACTCAAACCAGTACTTAGTATATATGAAGTCATTTTAGTGTTTAAATTTGACTCTGATGATGCCTTAGCATACTGGGCGAAAGCGCTAAGTCTATTTTAATTGAATTTAATGTATTTAATAAAACTACGGTTGTTTTGAACGTCATGCAGTGGTTTTACTTTCTGAGTTATTAGTGGCTGACAAAGTGAAGTGTGAGGAGTTTCTTTTGGTTCTGAACTTTTATATAGTTATTTTTTGCCATATCTTTTTGAGCCTATGTCACATCGTACAAAACTTTTTTGTTTTAATGAAACACTCAGAAAATAGCCCCTAAAACCTATTAACTTAATACTAACACATAAAACTATATACATCTTCAAATATTGAAGTTTTACTCTCCTAATAGGAACAAATGTCTCAAACTGACAGCCACACTCTTAGACCTGAGTTAACCTAAAAGAAAGGTTATCCATGTTAAGATGCATGCTGCAGCCTGTGTTTCTACTAAGCACTAACTGGTTTTGTCTTATCTTTATAGTTCTCCCAGCTGGAAAAAACCCTGAATGCTTTCAGAGCGCATTATCTTCTAGCCAGTTTCATTCCCCACCCAGCCAAATACTCTCCACCACACTTTAACCAATTTATCTTTATTAGATTACCTCTATGGAGACATGAGAACCAGACAGCCAATTTCTCGTTATCAGATTGTCTCCATGGAGACAAGAGAACAAGACAGTCAATTTCTCTTTATCAGATTGTTTCCATGGAGACATGAGGGGCAGATACAGAATTGCTACTAAGAATACATTAATTTGCTAGAACAAAGCCTCATAATATTCAATATTCTTTTTCATGTATTTACTTTCTCTTAAAACTTGTTACTAAATCAGTCTAAGGTCCTTAATCCAGTCATGCTCCCCATGCAAGAATGAGAAAAAACACATACATTTTTCTTTTGCCATGCTCTTTTAACCAGGCTTTTTTTTACATTGTAGTGCCTACATTTCTTAAAACTGAAGAAAAAGAAAGAGAGAAGGGAGAAATAAAGAAAAAAAATAGAACAGCAGCACATATTTAAAATCCCCATTACACTTAAAAAAAGAGAAAACTTTACTTTATACCATGCAAAGAAAACCATAAACTTTCTACCCTCTCTTCCCCTCCTCAAAGCATTTCCTGAACATTAATGACATGAAGTAGGGCACATACTTTTAGAGTCCCCCACAAGTCCAACGATTATGAAAAAGTCCAATATTTCCACATTTTCTTGTTCTGTCATATTTCACAAATATAATTATTGCATTGTAATTCCACATTAAGTTACTGGTTTTATCACTGATCTCTATCTCCCAAACCCTGTCTCTTTTTCATTTCCAATGTACTCTCGATTCTTGTAGTCAACTCTCATGCTCCCTTCCTTCTTTGTAACATTTTCAGTTGAAATAGTAGAAAATGTTTTACAGGTAGAGTCTCTGTGTGTTCTTCATTACCTGAACAAGAATCAGAATCTCCTTCTGTTTCACAGGTCAATTTTTTGTTGGATATTTTTTATTTCCTCCTTAGCATGTACTTCATCAAAAATAGGTTTGTCCCTCCAGGAAAGAATACCTTGAAGACAGCTGGGTACAGCAGTTTGAATCTCACACCAGTGTCTCAACATTCCCTGAATAGTGAAATTAATTTACTCCGCCTCTGTCTGGTGTATAGTGAGTAATCATTCCCACAGACACTCTGCTATCTTCCACTTTTAGTATTTTGCTTTTCTGCCACAGTTTCATCAGAATCAACTCCTTCTGCTGGTAGGATTGCATCTTTACTATTAAAGGTCTAGGTTGCTTTCTCATAGCCAGGTTTGTGGCATACACACAATGTGCCCTTTCAACTGACAACTCCTGCTGCAGAATACCAGTCCAGTTGCTTATTTGTGCTTTCATAAAATTAATGCAGTCTGTTCCTTCCAGTGTCTCTGGTATAGCTGAAAATCTCAGGTTTTCCCTACGTGCTCTGTCCTCTAATTCTATTATTTTTTGAAACATCGCTTTCTGAGCAGTCTTATATTCAGCCAGCCTTTTCTTCATTTGAACCTCTGATTTTTGCAGCTTTATCACCTCATCTGAATATCTGTTTAAAGCTTCTTCCATTTTTTTCAGCCTTTTCTTGTTTTGTTGATATATACTCCATCAATGTCTTGTTTATTTTAACCAGGTCTATTTGCAGTTGTCTTATATCTTCCTGTAGGTTAGTGGAAGTCAGGTTTTGAGGTTGCATTGCTTTTTGCCGAACAGCTACAGAACTTTCTCCAGTCAGTCTTTCTTCTACACATTTTGTAGCTGATTTTATTCCAGATGATCTGTATTTCTTTTTTTCTTTTATCCAGGTAGTACACTTACTAGCCAGTTACTGATATTAAACCATAAACACAAAAGTCTACTGGCCTTCTCTGTTGAGTTTCCATTTTCACACTGGGAGAGCTAGAGCTGATGAAGTCAATTTTCTTGATGAAAGTGCTCAACTTGGTAATAAAACAGTGTGATTTCCATTTGTCCTGCTAGTGATTTTTTTTTGGTTGAGCTAGAGCTAAGCTGTTATTCAATATGCAGCCACTTTGGAAGTCCATCCTATCCTGCATTGGATGTTGGGATTGTTGTACCTGCCAGTATCAGTGCCGGTGGAGGTGACAACTTTGTTACCCATAGGCAACTGGCAGACATTGTGAGGACATAATCAACAGGAAGCTGGATGCCTGAATTGGCCAGATGGGCAACCTCCTCTGGTGACTCATTGAGTCATACCCCTCTCCAGCACTTTCTCCACCATCTTAAGCAGGGCCCAGTTGTGATGGTACCCAGGGTGATGAATAATGTCTCACTGGGTCAAAGGTGGCAGAGATTGCAGCTGTTGACACCTCATTCTGGTGTCCCCATTCCTTTTGTGTCTATGCCCACCACTGTTGTTCATTCTTACCCTCAGCATTGTCTTCCTTGTGTTTGTCTGATGTCCCTTTCACCATTGTATTCCCCCTGCCTCATTGTGTTACTACATAATGTATTAGTCGTGTCTGTCTTCCCCTGCTACCTAAACTAATTATCTTACCTTCCTGCTATGTCTCTTACTTTCTTACCCAAATTACCTCCTCCTTGTGCATAAATGTGGGCACCTTTTCCACACACACACACACACACACACACACACACACACACACACACACACACACACACACACACACACACACACCTTCCCCACCTCAATCTTTTCTCATTCCTTAGTTGCTTACGCTTTCTACTCTCTGTTTTCTCTCTTTTCTTCTCTTTACTATATTGCCATTTCCAAAGTTTAATCTGGTCAAAAAACAGATAAACATACCTCACACACAGTCATTCAGGGCTTCCAAATCACTTATCTTTCATAGTCATACTGTGCATGATGGGTTGCAAAAAACACTACTGACCACATGTAAAACTGATGAGAATTAGCACTGCCCATTGCACAGTAAAGAGGTGGGCTGCCATGTTCCATAGGTCAAAGTACAACCACTATAATGCACTATATATATATTGACTGCAGCCTCTACCAGCCGCACATATGAAGTGAGTGTACACAGGCTACAACTCTTGAGGATGTGAGGAGTTACCCTTGCAAAGTATTACAATGCCAGCTATGCCTGTGGATGATAGACTAGAACCAAAAAGTGGTTTCCTGAAGAGTCCTTGTTAACTCTCTTATTGTTTCATTCTGGAAGTGTGTCACAACCAACTGCTTTGGGCTTCCCTGATGCCTTTTTGTCTCATTGTTTCTGTAGCTCAATCTATAAAAGAAGTGCTTTGCATACTATAGGTACATCATTGTTATAGCAGGGTGCTAGTTTCCTGACATTTGCATTTTAGTATATGTAAGGTGGTCAGGCTGATTGTGGTTGATATATTAGTATTTTCTTTCCTCTCACCCATTATGTGTTTAGATGACATATCTGTATGACTGATACCCCATTTCCATTGTCTTCCTCACCTCTGATTGTGTCACCACCTCCATTCACAGTCTTGTTTATGTTAAACATTTGTGTGGCCCTGCTACCTAGTCTAATCTCCCAGCTTCATCTTACTTCCCTTGCTACCTCCCACAAGTTATATTCTCTGCAGATATATATATATATATATATATATATATATATATATATATATATATAAAATCTCCTTGCATCAAAAAATCAATTGGCACACATGCCTCATACCCTCTTTTTCTTGCTACAGCTATGCATGTAAGATCATGCCAAGCACACTCCAGGTTTTTTCTCGACACATAAATATTACTACTGCTCATACTTCCCTGTAGCCTCACTTTACATTATTTATTTATTGACATTTGTTGACCGGGAAAGTCCATAGGGTCAGAAATCCATTTTTAGTGAAGGCCCGGGAAAAAAAAGCTCCACAAAGAATTTCTATGAAGTAATAAATTTAACAAAAAATAACACTGAAGTAGCATATTACAGTACATTTAAATGTAAAGAAATATTACAGTACAGTTCAAAGTTTACACTAAAGCAAACAATTTGCAAAGCAGTATATGATACAGAGATTAGTTGCCAACCAATATTGAATATGCTTTATGATATTACACATACATTAATTAAGGAACAGCTTTAAGGTGGCTTATTGTTTGTACTGCAGGGGCAAGAGGGGTTATTGAGGTAATGGCATTTTAAAGCTTATATAAAGGATTTTAAATAGTAAATTTGAGTTATGTGGGAGGGTAAGGTATTCTATAATTTAACAATGCTATGGGAGTATAGACTTTGTCCACCTCCTTTATTGGATTTGGTAACATTTAAAAGCTGTTTGCTGGAGGATCTAAGAGTTCTGGTTGGAATAGAAGTATGTAGGATGGAGTGGATTGCTGGGCAGCTGTTGGATTTAAACATTAGTTTGTGGGCTAGAGTCAACTGGGTATAACTGAGGTAGTGGGAAAATTTGAGACAGTTCAATTCTGAGATTGCATGGCAATGGTATGTGCGGTTAGGCTTGCCTAAGGCAAATTTAGCTACTTTGTAATAGCAGGATTGGAGTTTGTTAAGAGATGAGTGAAGGTTAGTAAAAATGGTACTTCCGTATAGATGAGAAGGGATAAGTAAGGTACTGTCCAGTTTTGGTCTGGTATGGTTGTCTAGGTTGAGTTTATGACGATAAAGTTTGCCTAGTTTAAAGTGAATTTTCTTTATTGTGTTGAGAATATGTGACTCAAAGGTGAGTAAATCATTGATTGTAATGCCCAATAATTATGCTCTTACCACAGTCTTTGCTATGGCTGTGGGCAGGATATTTAATGACCTGCTCTTGTGCACACATTACTATCCACATTCATTGTTAATAAGCATCAGGGCCTGTCGCACAAGCACAATAAACAGAGGAGAGGTGGCTGCAATGTTTCTGAATGTCAGAGTTTTTTTTTTTACCAGAGATGTTATCTTATTTTCAGTCCTCTACAGATATGATTTTCTTGACTGTTAATTTAAAAAAGCAGATGCCACACTCTGGTTTCATTTTATCATTGTGTGTTCTTTAAAAAGGGTAAATAAAAATGTAAGAAATGTTTTTCATATGCATGTACTGATGTAAAGTGTTTGTTTTTTTAAGCTATTGATGAGAAGTACTGAAGCATGAAATAAATTTGATGAATGAGATATAGAATATGTCAAGAAAGCATATTTCTTTGCCATAGATTCAGACTAGCTAGTGTACTCATAATATCTGATTACACTTGGCTGTGTGTGGTTGTGTGTGTGTGTGTGTGTGTGTGTATATATATATATATATATATATATATATATATATATATATATATATATATATATACATACACATATGTGTATATATATATATATATATATATATATATATATATATACACACACACATATGTATATATGTATATATATATATATATATATATATATATATATATATATATATATATATATATATGCATATATATATATATATATATATATATATGCATATATATATATATACATATATATATATATATATATATATATATATATATATATATATATATATACATACATATGTATATGTGGGTCTATATCACATTATTGAAATTCCAAAAGATCGAAGACCATAAGCTTGACCTTGGAATCTCGAAATGTGATATACTCGAACGCTCAGAACAGCGAATTGTTTCCCAGGGAAAAAAATTTGCTGTTCCAAGGAACACACACACACACACACACACACACACACACACACACACACACACACACACACACACACAGCACACCAAAATGCATAATCCACACATACACACTTTAAAGA
This sequence comes from Protopterus annectens, assembly GCF_019279795.1. Taxonomy (NCBI): domain Eukaryota; kingdom Metazoa; phylum Chordata; order Ceratodontiformes; family Protopteridae; genus Protopterus; species Protopterus annectens. The sequence goes on along the minus strand of NC_056733.1, from coordinate 881,556,824 downwards.
ACCCTAGACTAAACTGTACATACACTACTAGCTATCCACGTACCTTAACTCAACCCTAACCCTAAGGTCCCTAACTAACGCACACTCACCTTACCTGCTCCCTAACCCTAAGGTCCCTAACTAACACACACTCACCTTACCCACTCCCTAACCCTTAGATCCCTAACTAACGCACACTCACCTTACCCGCTCCCTAACCCTAAGGTTCTTAACTAACGCACACTCACCTTACCCGCTCCCTAAATGCATAATCCACACATATACACTTCAAAGAACCCTAGACTAAACCATACATACACTACTAGCTATCCACGTACCTTAACTCAACCCTAACCCTAAGGTCCCTAATTAACGCACACTCACCTTACCCGCTCCCTAACCCTAAGGTCCCTAACTATCACACATTCGCCTTACATCGGTCCATTCGCACACTTACCTTAACCCGGTCCGTCACCTTCGCACCACAGTCGAGGAAATAGAGAAGCTGCAGAAACGGCCCACCAAATACTTTTCCTAGGAAAATATTCAGTGTTCTGCAGCTTCACTATTTCTAGCATTCGCTGAATAAGGGTCAATATTATAACATTCGAAGTTTTAAGACTTCGATGTTATAATATAGACCCGTATATGTTTGCTGTATTTTATCTGTCTTACAAGAAAACATGAAATGCTGAAATGTTCTGTAGACAAAGAATTCATGATTTTTCTGAATTTTCCATTTCAGATTTCCATTCTCTGTGTGGCTTAGTAATAGCTTTATAGGCTACACTTTTCTCCTTTCCTTATGTGGGTCATTTTTGATTCCACCCCGTCTGATCTTCATGACTACCTCTTAACCTTGTAGTGCAGAAATTCTGGATAAAGCCAAACATCATGGGAGGACAAAGTCCCAAAATCAGGAATGGATTTTAAAAATTGCTTTCATAAACGTAAAATGTTGCTAGAATAACAGGTTTTGCATAGGAATGCATTTTCTGAAGGATATGAAATCTGAAACTCAAATGTCTGTCATATTTTAGTGACCGTAATCCTCAATGATTTGCCAGAAAATTGCAAATTTTATGAAGATTAGATCAAAATTATGAGGCAAAAAGTCAGGACAATCTGCACACTTCTGGACAGTATTTCATCAAATACTGTTTAATAATGCAAATCTTTTAGTTATGTACTTACCATAACTTCGGATGTATGGGATCCATCTCGCCTACATTCATAACTGATGGGCTCGGAGCCGATCCATCAGCTCCGACTCGGCCAACTAGTACACTAGAACGAAGTCTCTTATTGGCTGGGCTACCCTCTATCCCAGGATGCACTACACCTGCTTCCCCAGATCTTGTTTGTTCGCTTTCATACTTACATGCAAACACAGAAAAAATAGTAGTTACTACAACCAACTAAAGTTCTTCAAGAGAAGATCTCCAATGGAACTACATTTCCTCTAAATCCCCAATGGAAGGGGGAAGGAGGGCGGGTACGTATGAATGTAGGCGAGATGGATCCCATACATCCGAAGTTATGGTAAGTACATAACTAAAAGATGTAATGGGATCCTATCTCGCCTACATTCATAACTGATGGGACAGCGTCCCTAGCACCTAAATCCCGGGTGGCTCATTGGAAAACACTCCTGAGAACTGTGGAACCAAAGGAAGCCCTGCCTCGAGAAACCACATCCAGTTTGTAATGAGAAATGAAAGTGTGGAGAAGTCCAGGTAGCCGCAGCACAAATATCATCTATTGATAATTTGGAGTGAAAAGCTACAGAAGTAGCCATTGCCCTGGTAGAATGAGCCTTGACTGGAAAGGGAAGCTCTTTGTTAGCCTGTGAATAAATGAAAGAGATGCAATCTTTAATCCATTTAGCTATGGAGGTTTTAGCTACTGGTTGACCCAATTTGTTTATTGCAAAGGAAACAAACAGTTGATTTGATTTCCGCATCTGAGCGGTTCAATTCAAATAAAAACGCAGTTGTCTATAGACGTCCAATTGATGAAGAATATATTCTGCGTTATTAGAAAACTCGGGAAAAAATACAGGAAGCTCTAGAGTCTGTTGAATACAGAAAGAAGAAGCTACCTTTGGTAAAAAGGAGGGATTTAATTTCAGGGATACTCTATGTTTGTGAAATATCAAATAAGGAGGATCAGAACAAAGAGCTTGAAGTTCTGAAACCCGCCTGGCCGAAGTTATGGCCACTAAAAAGGCAGTTTTCCAGGACAGAAATTTCAAATCGCAGGTAGCAGCTGGTTCGAAAGGGCGGGCAGTTAAGGCAGCAAGAACCAAATTTAGGTCCCAAGGGGGAACAGGGTGAGATATTGGGGGCCTAAGGAGCCATGCTCCTTTAAGGAAAGACTTACAAAGTTTGTGAGACATCAATGAAGGTTCAAAAGAAGCATGAAAATTAGAGATAGCCGCTAGCTGAACCTTAATCGTGGAAACTGAAGAGCCCAATTGAAAATGAGAGGCCAAGAAATTCAAAACCTCCGATACTGGGGCAGTAAGGGGGTCTATACCTCGTTGCTGAGCCCAGAAGGTGAACCTTTTCCATTTGCTGGAATAGAGTTTGACAGTGGAAGGTTTGTGAGAAGAAGACAATATGTGAATCACCTCCGGAGAGAGGGAATTGTCTTGGATTAAGGATGGAAGCGGAGTAACCATGCCGCCAACCTCAAGAACCTGAGAGACGGATGAAACTGTCCTGACTGATGAGTCAACAGGTCCAGCACTGGGTCCAAAAACCATGGACCTTCTACCGCATACCTCTGAAGGAAGGGAAACCAAACCTGATGAGGCCAGTGCGGGGCAATCAAAATCATTTCGCTCTCCAGGTAAATCACCTTCTGTATCACCCTCGGCAGGAGGGGAACCGGAGGGAAGGCATAAAGAAGACCGGGGGGCCAAATGTGGGTCAGAGCGTCCCTGGGAATCTGTCCCTGAGAGGGGATCAGAGTGAAGAACTCTCTGCACTTCGCATTGTGGGGGCTGGCAAACAAGTCGCAGTGAGGGAGACCCCATTTGGCGAAGATTTTCGCAGCCACTCTTTGGTTGAGGGACCACTCGAGGGGTAACAGAATGGTCCTGCTTAGTTGTCCACAATCACATTGGATTTCCCCGGTATGTGCGTTGCCATTAGAAAGCGGTTGGTAGCTACCGCCCAGTGCCAAAGTCTCATGGCTTCTCTGCACAGTGGGTATGACCTGGTTCCACCTTGCTTGTTTATATACCAAACCACCGACATGTTGTCGGATAGGATAGCAATCGGACCTTGCGGGAGAGCGTGATGGAGAGCTTGTAGTACCAAGAGTACCGCTCTCATCTCCAGGATATTGATATGCAAATGCGCTTCCTGGAGTTGCCATGTGCCTTGGACCGACCTGTCCAGGTAATGACCCCCCCACCCTACCTGGGAGGCATCCGTGGTCACAGTGGCAACGGGGGATTGAGGAATAAAGGGTCGCCCCTGGTCGAGATTGGATCGGAGGAGCCACCAACGCAGATCCCGACGGCAACTCTCCGTGATCATGACTAAGTGGTTCAAGAGGAGTTCCTGATAGGACCATTGAACCGACAGAAGCCATTGCAGAATTCGCATGTGGAGTCTGGCTAAGGGGACTAGGAGTATAGTTGATGCCATCGAGCCCAACAGTTGTAGGATCAGATGGGCCGGAGCTCTTGATAGGGGGAGACAGGATCTGACTTGGTTTTGTAAAACCTGAATTCTTGCTGCCGGTAAGAAGGCGCGCATCCTTTTTGTATCTAACTCTGCACCTATAAAAGTAATACGCTGAGATGGCTGTAGTACAGATTTTTGCCAATTGAACGTAATTCCCAAGAAACGGCCCAAGGTGACCGTGGCCATGAGCCTGAAATAGTAGATGCTTGGAGGTGGCAGTAAGGAGCCAGTCGTCTAGATAAGGAAACACTTGGAATCCTAGACTCCTCAGGTGAGCAGTCACCACTGCCAGACACTTGGTGAACACCCTGGGGCTGTGGTGAGACCAAAGGGCAGTGCTCGGAACTGGAAATGACTGACTCCCAGGCGGAAGCGTAAATGTCTCCTGGACTCTTGACCTATCAGAATGTGATAGTAAGCGTCCTGGAGATCTATGGAGCACATCCATGCATCCTTCTCCAACAGTGGGAGAATGGATTGAAGGGTGACCATTCGGAATTTGGACATTTCCACAAAACGATTCAATGAACTGAGGTCCAAAATGGGCCTGAAGTCCCCTGTCTTTTTTGGCACCAAAAATAATCTTGAGTAAGTTCCTGATCCGATCTGGTCGGTGGGGACAGGCTGGATGACTCCTTTTTCTAGCAGCTTTGAAATCTCTATTGCTGCCTGATCCCGCTGACTGGGTGGCACGTCCAGGATTTCCCTTAAGGGAAGGGGGGGCTTGATGAAGGGGATGAGACAGCCTGCGGTTATAATCCGGAGCACCCACTGGTTGCTGGTTATAACTTCCCAAGCTTGTGGGTGTTCCGCAAAACGACCCCCGACTGGCTCCGGAGCTGCACAGTCGGGCAACAACTCAGGGACGTTGAGTGTAGGAAGAACCATGAAAGGAATCGCGGTCTCCAGAGTTACGGGGGCCTCTGCCGCCTCTGGGGCGGCGTCTTCCTGAATTCCCCCCCCCGCCTCTGGAGGGGGGATCACTGGGTGGAGTAGGGAAAGACCTCTGAGTTTTTCTGAACCACATTTTCCCTCCTCTCTGGGCCTTGGGGTAAGGCCTAGAGGGAGCAGAAAAGCGGGCCCCAACGGCAGTCAAGGTCTTGCCCTCCTGCTCGCACCGAGTTAGTGTGTCCTTCACCTTGGGTCCAAACAAAGATGACCCATCAAAGGGGGTGTTGGCGAAGGAAGACTTGAAGGCCTCCGCAAATGAACACAAGCATAACCAGGCGTGTCTCCTGAGGGCAACGCCTGTTCCCGCTGCTCTACTCGCCCCTTCGGCCGCATACGAAATGAGCCTCATGGACGAGTTTACGATGGAAAATAAGGTAGTCATCTGGACACCAACAGTGGGGGCTAGCGCCTCAGGTAGATTACCAGTGAGGGAGTCACTTAGTTCTTTAAGGAGGTCCCTTTGGAGCCTTGTAAAATGACATAAGTAATTCAGCGACCGTAACGTAAAGGCCGCTGAAGAAAGGGTACGCTTCCCATACCTATCCATGCTCCTGGAATCTTTATTAGGAGGGTGGACAGACGTTGAAGCCTCTGCCACGTCCTGCTGTGTGGCAGATGCCACCACCATAGCATCTACGGGAACTCCTTTAGTCAAAAATTCCTTCTGGGGGGGGGCTGAAAGAAATTTATTAGGTCTCGCAGGCACCGGTTCCACAGAGTCAGGGTGTTCCCAAGCCCTTCGAGAAACCAAATCAAGGAGTTCATCGAAGGGCAGAGACACCCAGGAGGCGGAGGGCTGGGCCCCGAAGGCCTTGAGGAAGACTGACTCCTCAGCGGAAGGGGTTTTGGCCTGCCAATCTCCTCTCTGTCTTAGAATCTCAAGGATATCTGAGAAAGAGACATCATCTGAAGATGATTTAGGGGACCCTTCCGCGTCATCGAGGTCAGTGTCCGATGTGACAGACTCATCTTGGGAGTCCACGTGCTTCCTCTTGCACAATTTCTTCCGTGGGGGCTCGTCCGAAGCAGTTTCAGACGGACCCCCCGGAAGAAGGGAACCCCCGATGGGGGTATCCTCAGGCCCTGGGGCCCCGCTGCCAGGGGACTGCAAAACGGCAGAAGCACCAGTCTCCAGGTCTAGGGACGGTGAGGTAGTAGCCTGCTGAGCCGGCAAGGACATGGCCAGCGCGCTCCTCATGGCCTCAAAGGCCGGACCTCCAGACTCCATGGAGATCACTGGCCTAAAGGCCACGACGGCACTAGGGATTCCGGCAGCCAATGCTCCGAGGGGAAGACTAGGTACCGAGGCACCCAGTCCCAAGATGTTCCCCTTGGGCCCGGCTGAGGAAGTCCCAGTACCAAACCCTGAGCCCGAGGACAGGGTAGGAACCATAGTCGGTGCCGATAGACCTCGAAGGGGTCTTGGTTCCGACCGTACGGCTCCGCCTTGCTCCACCATCACCGACTCCAACGGCTCCGAGGAGGTTGGAGGAGGAATCGAGTGTTTCGGAGGGGGGATCGGCTCCGAAGCCAACTGGGCCGGAGCCGAGACCATTTGAGCAAAAACTGGAGACTGGAAAAGCCTCTGAATAACCCTATCCAAATCCGAATCCAACAGTTTTGAGGATTTAGAGGAGGTAGACAAAGGGCGACTTTCCTCTCGGCTCCGACACTATCGGCGCCGGATCCGCCACAGCATGAATAACAATCGGCGCCGAAGGAGCTTTCTTTGGAGCCGAGGAGGAAGAGTCTGAGCTGCACACCTCCACCAGCTCCGAAACCATCGGAACCGATGGAGGTGATTCGCCTCTCGATACTCCAACCTGCGGCTCCGAAACTAATGGAGCCGAGGAAAGAGGCATCGAGGCAGACCCTTCGACCCACGGCCCCGAAGTCAGTGGAGCCGAGGAAGAAGAGGTCGATTTATGCTTCTTGGCAGTCGGTTCCGACAGACTTGTCGGAGCCGACGACCTTTTCTTTTTAGAGACAGTAGGAGAAGACTCCAAGGCTTCCTCAAAAGAGGGCTTAATAAGACCCTTCAAGATCAGTTTATTTTTTCTCTCTTGAAGAACCCTAGAGGAAAAAGCATGACACACACTACATGTCTCCTGTAAATGTTTAGGTCCTAAACAATACACACATATAGAGTGACTGTCCGTAATAGACATTTTGTAATTGCACCTAGTGCATTTTTTGAAACCTGACTTTTGCTCTTTGGACATGTCTGTCAGGAAATAAGGCAGTGTCTAAATACCAAAAACTTAGCGCCAAACTGCAGAGCGCGAGAAAACAATGGCACGAGCTCTCCAGAGAGAGATTTACCTCACAAGAGAAAACACAGTAAGAACACAACAACAACAACAGCGGGCAAAGGCCCTCTAACTTAAACGGGCTTTGCCCGGAGAAAAAAAATGACACAAACTTCAATAAGTAGGGCAAAGGCCCTCTAACTTAAACGGGCCTTGCCCGACAGCGATATAGAAGTATCAGAGTAGTCAATCACTCACACACAAAATTTCAAAATACAGAAAATACACAAAATACACAAAATAGCCATTAAAAGAGCTGTTGTATTAATTGCAGAGAAGAAACCCCAAGGTCAAAGACCAGTAAAAGGTAAAAAAGAGACCACTTAGCTCCAGCCAAGTCGAGACCACGTCCAGCTTGTAAAGCGGCAAACGAGATCTGGGGAAGCAGGTGTAGTGCATCCTGGGATAGAGGGTAGCCCAGCCAATAAGAGACTTCGTTCTAGTGTACTAGTTGGCCGAGTCGGAGCCGATGGATCGGCTCCGAGCCCATCAGTTATGAATGTAGGCGAGATAGGATCCCATTACATCCATACTTAAAATATTTGTTTTTAAAACATTTATTAACATATCACTTAAGACCTAGGCACACATACATTAATATAAAAGAAAACAAACCATATTAACATTATTCCATTTACACACAATATACATTACATCTTCTCTTTCTTTATAACTGTCTTTCAGTCCAGCATTACATAAATCACTCAATTCCTGCCTTCTGTTAAATCTCACTCCTCCTCCCGAACATTAGTCTACATGTATTGTTCCCACAAATTCTACTTATTTTTATGTAGCTTGCTTCTTCCCTTTTCTAGAGATTCCTCTTCCAGTTCTTTTATCTCTTTTTAATATTCAATACTTCAAATACAGTTGGTTTAGACTTTGATTTCCATTTTTCAGTAATTGCTTTTTTCGCAGCCAACAGAATAAAACATAACTGCTTACTTTGTCTAGGCAATTCAGATCCTGTGTCCCAGCTCAAAAGTATAATTTCTTTGGCTACAGCCATTTGCTCATTCAGTATTTCTGAAAGAGTACTCCATAGGGAATTCTTTAAATTTGCCAAGTCATTACACTCCCAAAACATACGTTCCCATTTACCTTATTTTTCCCCATCACACCTCCAGCATTTGCTATCTACCTGGGGAAAATTAAGTCTGCTTTGGGTATAACAATACCTATGCAAATCCTTCCAAGCAAAGATTCTAAATCTTCTGGACTTTGTTGCATACATGGGAGCTATACACACGTCCTCCCATTCTTCTTTTATAAATTGCTTTTCTAGTCTTTTTTTCCAGTCTTTTCTAACCACTTCTGATTCTGAAGGGATTTTTTTAAATCTGCCAACTCATTACATTGCCAAAAACATGTTCCCAGTTACCTCTTTGTTCCCTATCACACCTCCAACATTTGTTATCTACTTCTCTGTTCTCTATTACACTTCCATTGTTTCTTACCTACCTGAGGAGAAAAAAATGTGAAGTCTGCTTGGGATATAAAAATAGCTAAGCAAAAGCTTTCAAACAAAAATCCTAAACCTTTTGTTTTTTAACACCTTTATTGAATTATCACTTATGATATAGGTAAACATATATTTATATAAAATAAAACAAACCAAATCAGTGTGTTCACAGTTACAAACATTCTACATCACATATATTCTTCTGTACAATTATCATCAATCCAACATTATATAAATTGCTCATTTCCTGCCTTTCCTTAAACCTCACTCCTTTTCCAAAGCATTACTCTGCATGTACAATTTCCATTTTTCTATGTAATTTGTTCCTACTTATTTTAAAGATCCCACTTCCAGTTCTTTTATCTCTTTTACAATATTCATTACTTTAAATATGGTGGGTTTAGACTTTGATTTCCATTTTCTAGTAACTGTGTTTTTGGCAACCATCAAAATTAAACTTAACAAGGCCTTAACTATGTCTAGGCAATTCAGATCCTATATTCAAGCTCATAAAATAATTTCTTTTGTTATACCCATTTGCTCACCCAATATTTCTGACAGAGTACTCTGTAGGGAACTTTTAAAGTCTACCAACTCATTACACTTTCAGAAAAAGAAGTTATGTGCTTAGCATAATGTTCCCTCTGTGTTGTCTATTTTTATTCTTCCTCAACCACTGGGTTTGGATCTGATCCTCTAATCCAGCTTGGCCATTACTATAGCTCATGGCAAACTGATACTCTTGAGCTCTTCCCTACTCATAATGCACCAAACTCTAACATACCTCAGATCCTGTTTGCTAGGTAACATAAATAATAATTATCTGAATGATGTTCCTAACAAAGGAAACCAGTATCTGGAGCTCCATACAAGACACAGTGGTATCTTAATAGCATCTCATTCTTCCAGAAGTCTATGATGACAAAGGTTGGGGGTTGGTGGGTGAGAAGCTGAGGAAGAATGAATATGGACAACACAGATGGTATGTTGTGATATGTACATCACTTCTTTATCTGATGTTTTCAATTTGCATTCATTCTTCAAACATTGGGACAGAATCCCCAGCTACCTTATAAACTGGGTGGACTCTAAGGAAGGACATTTCTGAGCACTGTTGACCCAATGTTACAACTGCCTCATGTACACAGACAACCCTCTCCTCCTACCACAAAACACTAACATATGCAAGAGATGCAATTATACAGCCAAACTGGAGGCTAAGCTGTATCCACCCAAGACTGGAACAGACAGTTAACAGGAGAAGGTTAACACTTGCACCACACCTCCAGCCACACACAGACCAACTAAACCAGCACTGTCAAAAAATACTCATAAATACACAAAATCATACTTAGAGGCTCTAAATAAAAACCTGCATAAGCATCAGAGACCTCCAAAGCAGACACCCAAATAACCTGTACCTCCCATCACAAACCAGACAACACATAAAACACAAAATCAGTGTGCCACACAATCACAGCCCTTAAGGTGAAATAACATACCTAACACACTATTAATAGGTGACTCTACAGTCAGGCACACTGATGTCCCACTCACTAGGCTGGACAAGCAGAAGGTTACTGTTAGCTGCCTGTCGGGAGCCAGAATCTGCCACATAACACAAGCACTCATGTCACTCCAGAACAAGTACAAATATGACTCTGTCATTGTTCATGTTGGTGTGAATGACCTGAGATGTACCTCCCTGGACTACACGAAAAGAGACATGGAAGAGCTCTCTGATCATGTAGCCTAGGCTGGTATGACCCTGACCCTGAGTAGTATCCTGCCCTCACCAAGAATGATACCTCAGTATAAAGAAAAAATGATCAATTTCAACAATTGGCTAAGCTTCTGGTGTCATTCAAAGGGGATCCAGTGCCTGTCAGCCTGGGACGACATGCTCGACAAGCCGCGTTGCTTTGCAAGAGACAGCTTGCACCTGTCACTCCTAGGCTTTCAAATACTGGCCAAGGCTCTTGCTACCCCCATAGTGCCTTTTTTAGGCAAGACTCAAAAGTCAAACCCACCTCTGTAAACAGCACAATTAATAAAAAACTGGGGGTTATGCTACTCAATGCCAGGAGTTCAAATCTCAAAATGCACGTGCTCGAAGCACTCCTCAGTATGGAAAACGTCGACATCTGTGCAGAAACTGAAACCTGGTTCAAGGCTCCAGAGAGCACCCCAGCACTACCGGGCTACAACTCGTACCACACGTTAAGGCCGCAGAACACGGACCAAAACACAAAAGGAGGGGGTGTATCCATATTCATCAAGGATACCTGCACCTCCAGGTTAGTGGCGCAGCATGATACCTCTGAGATCATCCATGTGCAACTAACATCAGGCAAATCTGCAATGCAAATTATGGCCTGCTACAGATCACCCTCCATGACCCAGGACCACCACTCCACCTTTCTGGAGACGCTGGAAAACATGAAGGTCCTACCGAACACCCTGGTATTGGGTGATTTCAATTACCCTACCATTAACTGGGAAAACTACTCGAGTATAAACTCCCAGGCCTAGTGCTTCCTGGAATTCATCAACTCAAATGCCCTGGATCGGCTGGTAAACTCCCCTACCAGAGGTGAAAATATATTAGACCTGGTCATCACAAACATGGGTGAAAGGTGTTACACACCGGTGGTCAACCCGTCACTGGTTAGACCATAAACTAATCACTCTGGATGTCCACACCCCACCACCACTCCCAACTATGGAAACCACAGTAAAAAACTTTTCTAAAGCAAACTTCACCTTACTTAAGACAGAGGCGGTAAGTTTCACAGCCCCCACTCTAAAGGATAATACTGCCCAAGATGCAGAAACCTTTACAAATGCACTCTATGAGCACCTACAAGGATGCACGGATCATGCTATCCCTAGTTAAACTAAGACTCACTCCTCTAAGAGAAGGAAACCAGTCTGGTGGACCCCTGCCATAAACAGGCTATACAATAGAAGGAGGAAACTAGTTCAGAAAAAAAGCAGATCCCAAGAAGGAAAGACATCCCTGATCAGTATCAGTAAGAAACTAAGGTCCCTCATAAAAATCATTCAAGGCTAACTTCGAAAGAAAAATAGCCAAGGATTCAAAAGATGACCACAAAGCCTTCTTTAGCTATAAACTAACATAAAAGGCACAGTAGCGATGCAGGCAGTAAACACAGCACTAACCAAAATGCAGGAAACAAAGCTGAAAAAACAACTGCTTCATGAACTTTAAAATTCAGATTTATTGTGATACAAACAGAAGACGTCTTCTGTTTGTATCTACGTCTTCTGTTTGTATCACAATAAATCCGAATTTTAAAGTTCATGAAGCAGCGTTTTTTTCAGCTTTGTTTCCTGCATTTTGGTTAGTTTATGAGCTTAGACTGAGTTTGGCACAGGTAGCATTAGTCCTGTGGGGAGTGATATTTCTTGGACTTACTTCTTTAGCTATGTTAAGAATCTAAGTGTCAACTTGCAGATATGCACTGAACTAGTGCAAAATAGCACAAAATATACTGAACCTACTGATATTGCCAACATCCTGGCAGATAGATTCAGTGCAAACTTCACCCCCCTCTCACTCCCAAAAGGGCCCACAACAATACCGGAAAAGTGTAGTGTCCCTAAAATCACAGATGCACAGGTGAAAATATCCCTTTCAAAAACCAAAAAACACAGCGTCATTGGGGCCAGTTGGTGTCCCAGGCTGCGTCTTGCATGAACTACAGAACGAACTAACCCCCCCCCCCCCACCTAAACACGCTGTTCAACCTCAGTCTCTCCACAGGCTACGTGCCCACAGAAGGGTGCAGAGCAATGGTTATTCCACTCCACAAAGGAGGGGCCACAACTGACCCTGGTAACTATTGTCCCATAAGCTTGACTAGCCTGGTCTGCAAGGCTATGGAGCACATCAACATGGAACTCATTAACAAAGACATTGGGAACCTCCAAACACTTGACCCGACCCAGTTTGGCTTTAAGGGCAGATCATGCCTACTAAACCTGGTTGACTTCTTTGAGACAGTCACCAAGGCCATAGACGAGGGAAAGGTTGCTCACACAGCCTACCTTGACCCTGCCAAGGCTTTCGACACCATTCCCCACTCTGGTATTAAGAAAAATTCACCAGCCTGAACATAAACCCCTACGTCACGAGATGGGTTGCCAACTGCCTTACAGACAGAACTCACACAGTAAGAATAGCGGGCTCCAGCTCCGACTCTAAACTGGTCACAAGTGGTGTCCCACAAGGCTCGGTCCTGGAACCTCTACTGTTTGCCATATACTTCTCAGAAGTACAGGCAAACAAAGGAGGACTATGGCTAACCAAGTTCGCCGATGACTGCAAACTGGGAGCAATAATAAATGCCAAAAAATGCATAGTCACCCCGTTTAGGAAAAACAAAACACCCACGAATTACCACATAGGTGGCAGCCCCCTTAATACAGAAGAGGTAATAAGAGATCTGGGGACCCAGGTAGATAGTATTCTCTCCTTTGACAATCATATTGCCAAAGTAGTTAGGAAATCCTTCTATGTGGCCCATCTAATTACTAAAGGGTTCGCGTCTAGAAATAAAGAGGTTATGGTGCCCCTCTACTCGTCACTCATCAGACCCATCATAGAGTACAATGCCCCATTTGGGATGTACCTCACAAGACACTTCCAACAGCTGGAGAGACCACAAAAGTACCTCACCAAGGGGATTACTGGCCTCAAACATATGTCCTATGCAGCTCGACTGAAAAAACTCCTGCTGTACTCAGTGGCATATCGCTTACTCAGAGGTGATCTCTGCCTGACTTACAAAGCCATGTCCAACTCAGAATTGATAGACATGCTCCACCTAAAGAAATCCAAGTCACTGCAAGCCATGCGCTCTTGTGAGCTAAACCTCACCACAACAATAAATAGAACATACTGGAGGGATAGATTCCTGTCACAGAGACTCCCCATGCTTTGGAACAAAATTCCAAACTACATTAGGCAGAGCCCCTCACTAACACTCTTCAAGAGAAACCTTGACAAGTGGATGGGTAACAGAAAATACACCCCTGGGATCACTTCATTGGCTCTGCTTAACAGAGGATCAGTTAATCAATGGGGCAGCGAAAGCCGACACACTCTGGCTAGGCTTATAAATGCCCTCGGGCAGATAGCCTAGTACCTACCTATGAAACCATGAACGTAAACATAGATTGGCTTACAATTCAAACTCCCCAAACTACCTCTTGTATCAACCTACATGGATTTGAGCATCACTTCCCCTACCCATATTAGCAAGTCACACCTGCCACAGTCTCTCCTGGACTGGACTTTGGTGTCTCATCCCCAAAATTACCACAACCCTCACACTCTACCAAATTTCCTTAGTGACCACTGCCCTGTCATAGTAAAATAGTAAATAGACACATGCCTCATTTCACCAGACCTTTCAGGTTTATCACCTACCGCAAAACCTCATTCTTTAGTCCAGACTCTTTCATTGACCAACTCTCTAATATTAACTGGTCCCATCTCACTACACTCCCCTTAGATGAGGCTGTCCACTCTTTCAACTCTACCTTTCTAAACATCCTCAACTCCCTAGCTCCCCTCCGTACAATCAGAATCAAAGCAAGCACTGCTTCTTGGCTGACCAAACAAACTAGAGCCTTGATGAAAAGATGTGACAAGATATGGAAATTATGGACCAAAACAAAGACCCCTTCTCTCCTACAGACTTACAAAAAACTTAGAAATCAAATAAAAAAAAATTATCAACAAAGACAGGATCAGCTTCTATGCAAACCCTCCCACTACCCTAAAATCTGACCCTAAAACATTCTGGAACTCAATCAATCATATACTGCATCCAGGAAACCTTTACCCTCCCAACCCATGCCCAAATAAAACTTTTGAAGAAACTACCACTGAATTTAACAATCATTTTATTAATTCAATAACTACCATAATTAATGACCTCCCCACTAGTAAAAATACTAAAAAAAACACTTTCTCATCTTCCCCTCCTTCTCCTTCTAACTCTTTCTCTCTTACATCTGTCTCAACTAAATATATTAAATTCCCTACTCTCTAAACTCAAACCCTGCTCCCCCTCAGCTGATAATCTACCCTCTTAGTTCCTACATATAGCTGCTGAACCCCTAGCCTATCCAGTATCCATCCTGGACTACCGCTCTATCTCGGAATCATACATTTCATCAATATGGAAAACTTTCTACACATTACCAATACATAAAGGAGGTAATTATTTTGATATATCAGACTTCAGACCAATTGCTATACTGTCTCCCCTCTCCAAGATTCTTGAGAAATGCATTCACAAGCAGATAATGCAATACCTTCTCCAACAGAACCTTCTAACACACACACAACATGGATTTCATCCCAAACACAGCACTACAACTGCACTAATATCCTTTATTAATACTGTATCACTGGCCTGTGACAATAATAAACTAGTCTCATGTCTGTTCCTCGACCTGTCCAAAGCCTTTGACACTGTCTCCCATCCCCTCCTCCTAGAAAAACTCTCTCACCTAAGATTCTCTCCTCCCACCATATCCTGTTTTTTGAGCTATCTCTCTAACTGCCAGCAATCTGTTAAATGGCACTCTGCTCTTTCTCCCCCCTAAGCGTCCCAATGGGTGTCCCCCAAGGATCCATATTGGGGCCACTGCTCTTCAATATTTTCACCAACGTACTTTACACTTCTTGTCCCAACTCCACACTTGTACAATATGCTGATGATTCTACAGTCATCACCATTGCTGACAATCCATCTGACCTCCACTCGACTACCCAAGCATCATTCAACACCATAGAGACATGGTTTTGTGACAACAAATTAATTCTCAATCCTAAGAAAACTAAGCTCCTACTCTTCCTCCCAAAAATCCTCATCAATCTCAAAACAACATTTTCCATCCTATCTAGCAATAACACTGTCATTACCTCTGACCCTAGCACTAAACTGCTAGGAGTCATAATAGATGATCAACTTAAATTTGATCTCCAAATCACCACCTCTATCAAAAAGGCTCACCAGAAACTCTGACTCCTTTACCGATATAAAAGACATTTAACTAACTCAGCCAGAAAAACTCTCTCCCATGGATTTCTTCTTCCCACCCTCCTTTATAGCTCTCAATTATATACAAATCTTAACACCACACTCATAACCAGACTTGAAACTATGTATAATAAAGTTGCCAGATTTGCTGCAAACCAAACCTACAAATCACACCATTGCCTATCTCTTAAACAGTTGCAGTGGCTTGAATTCCCTCATTTGCTGCTACTACAGCAAGTGTTAATTATCCACTCCATCCTCTATCTACCATCTTTCTGCCCTAGCCTTCAATCAATTATAACTAAATATTCCCCAACCAGTACATTACATAGCTCAGACCAAGACTTCATACAGATCTATAAACCCAAAACCAAATCAGGGTGTTTACTTAATAACTATAACCCTGCTACAACTTGGAAGCAACTACCCCTAGAAATTAGGTCCGTTAACCAAACAAAACATTTCAAACTAGCCACTCGGGAATATCTAATAAATAAATGGTCCTGCCATTGTAGTCATCCTCCCTGAAACTACCTAACCCTAGCTTGTATCTCATCCCTCCTTTCTCTGCCACTGTCTGTCTTAATATCCATCTACCTCTTTGTCTCGTTGCTTAACCTCTACATTACCTTACTACTCCATCTGTACCTATACTGTATATAACTACTTAGAAATAATGAACACTGTTTTCCTTACATTGACATTGTACCTAAGATTTTGTTGTAAACATTCTGACATTGTACTCTACTGCTTTTCTGTATGATTTGTTGTAAATGCTTTTTGCAGTTTTGATCTATAACATTTGTACCCAACTGTTTTCTGTAAAATTTTATTGTAAAATGTTATTTCTCTAATTGTGCCAATGCAATTTTCTTGCTAACTTTATGTAAAATGTTAATACTGATTGTGAAGCTTTTCTTCTCAGGTCTCCACTGAAAACGAGCTAATGCTCAGCTGGACTAACCCAGTTAACAAATGTAAAATAAATAAATAATTAATAAATCGGCCTCTGGGGGGAACCACCTCCATGTGGATCATGGAAAGGACCATGAGATTTCTTGAACCACATCTTCTGTCCCCCATGTTGGTTCCTAGAAAAGGTCCTTTGTTGGGGGGGGGGGGGTCAAAAACATACTCCTACAGCAGTGAGAGTCTTTCCATCCTTCTCACACCTGAAGAGTGTGTCTTTCACTTTCGGGCCAAACAAGGAAGATCCATCAAAGGGACCACTGATGAAAGAAGACTTGAAGGGCTCCACAAAATCACACAGGCATATCCAGGCATGTCTCCTTATTGAGATGCCTGAATCCACCACCCTTGAGGTATCCTTAGCTGCACGAGAGATAAGTCTCATGGACGAATTTGACATGGATTGAAGGGTTGCCAACTGCGAGGCTACCACAGCTTCGGCCTCTGCAATGTGGACCCTGAAAGAGTATTTGACAATTCCTTAATCAGATCTCTTTGTAACCTTGTGAAATATGCCAGATAATTCAATGACCTAAGAGCAAAGGTCGCTGAAGCACAGACACACTTCCCAAACCTATCCAAAGCCCTGGACTCTTTATTAGGGGGATGGACAGTGGAACTTTGCTCCACAATTTCCTTCTTCATGGCCACAACCATGACCATGGCATCTACAGGCATTCCCTTTGTCCAATATTCACTTCCTGTTGGAGGTGCCAGAACTCAGTCTGGTCTCTTGGGGATGGGTTCAAGTGCATCAGGTTCATTCTATACCCGCTGAGAGATCAAATCAATGAGATCATCAGTGGGTGCAATTATCCAGGAGGTAGATGGTCCAGATCCAGATGCCTTTGGAAACACTGATTCCTCCAGGGAAGGATTTTGGGAGGACCAACCACTCCATTAGTTTAGGATCTCCAGAATGTCTCCAAATGAGATATCTTCAGTTGGTGATCTGGGGGACTTTTCCCCTTCATCAAAATCTGTGTCTTCCATGATAGATTCCTGAGAGGAATCTAAGTGCCTCCTTTTGCACTTTCTCTTCTGGGGTACTTCCTTGGTGGGATGATTTGGGGAAGTGTCAGAAGACAGGGTAATGCCCTGCTGGGTACTCTGGACTGGTTGGAATGGCTGTCCCTGTGGAGTCAAATGTTAAGGCTCTTGGTGCATTTACACATGGGACATAGAAGGTAGATCCAAAGGGTGGGGGGAGATGCTCCATCCTGCCAAAGCAGAGAAAACTCTCTCCACTACCTTGAAGGCAGACCATGCTAGGGAGAAGAAGCTGATGGGACAAAAGCATGGTTTCTCAGGTCCATCAGCTCTGTCTGCCCTGAAGACAATCCACCCGAGGCAGAGGCTGTTGCCAAGCTGTCCAAAGCAGAGGCTCCGAGTGACAGAGATGGATCCAAAAACTTTGGAATCAACTCCAACACCTCATATCTGACCAGATTTCTACAGCTGCAAGAGCCACTTGGCTCTAAACTCATTGGAGCTGGTGAACCCACAGGAACCTTCTGATCTGAGGACACCAGTGCTTTTGGATCCAAATCTGACAGTCTCGGTACTCGGCAAACTCAAATCCAGGGACTCTGAAATGAAGTGTCAGATTGAAGAAGGAGCCATTACTGGAGGAGTAGATCTGGCTAAGGCTTCCTGACCCGAAGGGGTCAGAGCTGGAAGACCCTCCATCTGTATCTGCGCTGAAACTTCTTCATCATTCTATCCATTTCAGCTTCAGTGAGACTCCTGGAAGAATGAGATGAAGCAATGGATGGCGACTTGGAGAGCCGCATCTCAAGGAAGGGAGACAGAACTCTAGAAGGGACTTGGTCTATTTTCTTTCTTGTTTAAACAAGAAACATCTTTACTAAATTATCATGTATGACATAGGCAACCTTACATTTATATAAATGAAAATAAACCATAGAGACACAATCTCAGTTGTAAACATTATACATTACAAACCACACCAATACAACTGTAGCTGCAAACATACATCACTTGTAATATATCCAGTCATTGTCAGTCAACCATTACATAGCTCATTCAAATCCTGCCCTCTTTTAAACCTCATTCGTTCTCTCCATGTATTGATCCTACATGTCACATTTTTCCTATGTAATTTGCTCCTACCCTTTTCTAAAGATCCCATTAACAGTTGTATTATCTCTGTTGCTATCTTCCCTACTTCAAATAAAGTCAGTTTAGACTTTGATTTCTATTTTCTAGTAATTGCTTTTTTTGGGGGGGGGGCAGCCATCATAATTAGACTCAGCAAGGCTTTACTATGTCTAGACAATTCCGATTCTGTATCATAGCTAAAAAAAACAATTTTTCTAGTTACTCTAATTTACTCACCCAACATCTCCGACACAGTAGTCTGCAGGGAATCTTTAAAGTCTGCCAACTCATTACACTTCCAGACAATATGCCCCCAGTTACCTCTTTCTTCCCCATCACACTTACAACATTTGCTGTCTACCTGAGGAAAAATTCTTTGGAGTCTGCTTGGAATATACGAATACCTATGCAAGTACTGGGTCTATTGTTGGGGAATATCAGACCTGAGGAAGGCTCTTTGGAGCTGAAGCACTCTGATCCAAAGGCATTTTAGTGGATGTTGAAGACATCTTGGAGCCAGACAGCTTCGGATCCAATTTGGATTTCTCAAGAAGATGGAGTGGAAGAACCCAGCTTTTTGGGGACTTTTTTGGAGCATCCTTACAAGATATTTTAGGGGGGGGGTGAGCCCCAAATATGGCTTCTGAAAAAGAGGTCGGACGTAGACCTTTTAATATTAATTTGTTTCTTCTGTCTGCCAAAGCATGCGGATTAAAACTTTGACATATCTCACAATTAAAATTAAGATGGTCTGGGCCCAAGCAGTAGGCGCAAAGGTCATGAGCATCAGAATAAGGCAGCTTATGGCCACATTTTTTACATTTCTTAAAACATTTTTCAGACATCCTGAACAAAAAATAAATGTAACTAACAGTGAAGAAGATAGAAAAAAAATATATATATAATATATATATACACGCATACACATATACATTATTTTTTAAGGAAGAAAAAGTTATAAACAAGTACCAAAAAGGGTACTAAAGAACACATGGATGTGTAAAAGGTAAAGTTAGATGAAGAGAAAAGTCTTAAGGCTTACGGAAAAAAATACCAGCAATGGTAAAAGGGAATACTCAAGTATATGTTTTGAAAGAGATTTGGGAAGAAATAATTTTAAGAAAAAAAACTTCACTTATCTTTTAATATGCTCAAGAGTAAAGCTGACTGTGTCTATATGTGAAAGCAGCAAATAAGATCTGGGGTATGTTAGAGGTTGGTCATTATGGGTAGGGAGGAGCTCAAGAGTTTCAGTTGGCCACGAACTATAGTAACTGCTAAGTTGGTTCCGAGGATCAGATCCGAACGCAATGATTGAGGAATGAATGAAAACTGACAACATCAGATCATATGTTCCCAGTTACCTTCAACATTTGCCAGCTACCCAAGGAAGAATTCTTTGGAGTCTGCTTGGGGTAGAAAAATATTTATGCAAACACTTCATAGTTTCATAGTTTCATAGTATAGTACTAGGCTATCTGCCCTGGGGCATTTGTAAGCCTAGCCATAGTGATGTGGCTTTTGCCACCCCATGAAATGGTACAAAAATGTACAGAATAAATTTAGAATACTGTGCCTCTGTCTAGTAGTGACACAATGAAGGTCCCCTTATATAATAGAATTAATTTACTGTGCCCCTGTCTAGCAGTGATACAGATGTGACCCCTGGGGTAAACTTACGATCTCCCATCCACTCATCAAGATTTCTCTTGAAGAGAGTCAGTGAGGGGCTCTGCCTAATACAAACTGGGATCTTGTTCCAAAGCATGGGAAGCCTCTGGGTTATGAATCTATCCCTCCAGCATGTCCTATTCATACTTGTGCCGAGGTTTAAGTCTTTAGCTCTCGTGGTCCTGATGGATTTGGATTTTTTGAGGTGGAGCATGTCCATCAGATCCTGATTGGACATGGCCTTGTACGTCAAGCAGAGATCACCTCTGAGCAGGCGGTATGCTACTGAATAGAGCTGAAGTTTCTTTAGTCTGGCAGAATAAGACATATGTTGGAGACCCTTGATCCTCTTGTTGAGGTACTTTTGTGGTCTCTCCAGCTGTTGTAAATGGCGGGTGAGGTACATACCAAATGGGGCATTGTACTCAATCATGGGTCTGATGAGGGAGGAGTATAGGGGTACAATGACATCCTTGGATCTGGATGTGAATCCCTTCATGATGAGGTGTGCAAGGTAGAATGTTTTTCTAACCACTTTGGCAACGTGGGTGTCAAATGAGAGGTCGCTGTCAACTTGGGTCCCTAGGTCTCTGATTACTTTTTCCGTACTCAGTGGGTTGCTGTTTATGTGATAATTTGTGGGTACTTTGTTTTTCCAAAAGGGGATGACTATACATTTTTTGGCATTTAGTTTAAGGCCATGACTCCGGCACCAGTTGTCCGTTTCTGTGAGGCCTTTTTGTAGGATGTATGTGTCCGCTGGTGTATCGACTATGGCGCCTAGTTTGCAGTCATCTGCGAACTTTGTCAGCCACAACCCTCCCATGTTTGCTTTAACATCTGAGAAATAAATGCCGAACAAGAGGGGTCCCAGGACAGATCCCTGTGGGACACCACTTGTGACTGGCTTTGAGTCTGACATTGCTCCGGCGATTTTAACTTTATGGGTTCTGTCCTTTAGCCAGTTTGCAACCCATCTAGTGACATAAGGGTTTACGTTTAAGCTGCTTGAGCTTATCTATGATGCCTGAGTGGGGTATTGTGTCGAAGGCCTTAGCCAAGTCCAGGTAGGCTGTATGGACTGCTTTGCCCTCATCAATGGCTCTAGTGACTGTTTCGAAAAAGCCAACCAGGTTCAAAAGGCAGGATCTGCCTTTTACAAAGCCGAACTGGGTGGGGTCAAGTGTCTGTAGGTCCCCTATGTCTCTGTTTATGAGTTCCATAATGATTCTTTCCATAGCTTTGCAGACCAGGCTGGTTAAGCTTATGGGGCAGTAGTTCCCAGGGTCTGTAGAGGTACTCCCTTTGTGGAGTGGGACCACTGTTGCTGTACGCCAGTGTTCAGGTCATATCCTGAAGTAAGGCTAAGGTTAAATAGCATTTTTATGTGTGGGTTTAGCTCCTATTGGAGTTCACGTAACACGCAACCCGGGATACCGTCAGGTCCCATTGATGCTGTGTTTTTAGCTTTGTTTAGGGCGGTTCTCACTTGGACATCTGAGATGACAGGGAGATTACATTCAGCTGGGATAAGTATTTCTTCTTTTGGGGGTGAGGGAGGGGAGAAATTTGCACTGAACCTGTCAGCCAGAATGTTGGCAATATCTGTGGGTTCAGTGTATTTTTTGTTGTTGTGAACTAACTCTGAGCATACCTGAGGGTTTCCGCCCAGGTTTCTAACATAGCTGAAGAAGGCTTTGTGGTTATCTTTAGTGTCCTTAGCGATTTTTCTCTCAAAATTGGCCTTGGATGTTTTTATGAGAGAACGTAGTTTTCTGCTAATGTTGATCAGAGATGTCTTCCCTTCATGGGATTTTGCTCTGACGTGCAGTAGCTTCCTTCTTTTGTTATACAATTTGTTAATGGCTGAGGGTCACCAGACAGGATGCTTGCCTTTGGTGGAGAGGGACTTGGATTTATTTGGGATTGCATGATCCATGCATTCTTGGAGATGTCCATAGAAAGCATTTGTGAAGGATTCGGCATTGTGGGATGTGGTATCCACTGGCACAGTGGGCTTAAAGGATACCATCTCAGTCTTAAGAAGAGTGAAGTCTGCTTTTGAGAAGTTTTTCACTGTGGTCTTTTGTGCTGGGGGTGGAGGTGGGATATGTATATCCAGGGTGATTAGTTTGTGGTCAGATCTCACTAGTGAGGGGTATACCTCCGGTGTGGAGCATTTTGTCCCCATGTTTGTGATGATCAGGTCTAGTATATTATCTCCCCTAGTGGGGAGGTGACTAGTTGTTCCAGTGCATTTGAATTTATGAATTCCAGGAACCTTTGGGCTAGGGTATTAGGGCTAGAATAATGTACTCAATCTATGTTTGGGTAGCTGAAGACTCCCAGTATGATGGTATTTTGTGATACATTCATATCCTCCAATGTCTTCAGGAAGGCTGAGTGGGGTTCCTGAGATTGGGAGGGTGGTCTGTAACATGCTACCAGTTTTGCCTATGGTTAGTTGCACCTGTATGGTCTCTGATGCTTCATGTGTTGCTACTAACCTGGAGGTGTGGGTGTCCTTGATGAATATGGACACTCCCCATCCCTTTGTGGTTCGGCCCGGGTTTTGGGGCCGAAAAGCATGATACGAGGTATAGCCTGGTAGTGCTGGGGTGCTCTCAGGAGCCTTGAACCAGGTTTCAGTTACTGCACAGACGTCGATGTTCTCCATGCTGAGGAGTGCATCGAGTGCCTGCATCTTGAGATTTAGACTTCTGGCGTTGAGCAGCATTACCCTTAGTTTTTCTCCATTTTTGTTCTCTAAGGAGGTGGGTTTGTCTTTTGAGCCTTGCCTAAAAAAGGCACTATGGGGATGGTAAGAGCCTTAGCCAATATCTGGAAGCCCAGTGGTGACAGGTGTAAGCCATCCCTTGTGAAGCAGCGTGGCTTGTCCAACATGTCATCCCAGGCAGACAGACATTGGATCCCCTTAGAATGACACCAGTACTTGAGCCAATTATTAAAGCTGATCATCTTGTCTTTGTATTGTGGTATCATTCTTGGTGAGGGCAAGATGCTGCTCAGGGTCAGGGTCATACCAGCCTGGGCTACATAATCGGAGAGCTCCTCTATGTCTCTTTTCATGTAGTCCAGGGAGGTACGTCTCAGGTCATTCACGCCAGCATGGACAATGACGGAGTCATATTTGTACTTGCTTTGGAGTGACTTGAGTGCGTGTGTTATGTGGCGGATCCTAGCTCCCGATAGACAGCTCACAGTCACCCTCTCCTTGTTCAGCCTGGTCAGCGGGACATCAGTGTGTCTGACTATAGAGTCACCTATTACTAGTGTAACAGGCATGGTGTTTGGCCTTAAGGGCTGTGATTAGTTGACACACTGATTTATTGAAGTATGTGTTGCATGTGTTTTGTTTTGAGGTGGTGGATTTCTGGATGTCTGCTTTGGGAGCCTCTGTTGTTTTGGTAAGTTTTTTATTAGAGCCTCCGAGTATATCTTTGTGTTTTTATGTATTTGGTTTGCAGTTGTGGTAGGTCTATGTGGGACTGGGATTGTTGTGTGTATGGTTTCCATCTCCTCCTGTCTGGTCATGCCAGCCCTGAGTTGAGAGAGTTCAGCCTCCAGTTTGGCTATATAGTTTCATCTCTCACATGTATTTGTGTTTGCTGGGAGGAGGAGAGGGTTGTCTGTGTACATGAGACAATTGTAGCATTGTCACAAGATACCCAGATTGACCAGCTTAACTGGAGAGGACACAAGTAATCTACCACTCGACATGCTAGAACAGTATAAGGGAGTGCTGTACCTTTAAGGGAAGTGGATATTCACAGGGGTGGTAGGTAGACGTAGTGCTTTACTTAGTACGAGAGTGCTTACTTAGTAGAGAAGTATTGAGAACAAGTGCTAGGCTTATATTAGGTTCATAGGTTCATACTAGGCTATCTGCCCGAGGGCATTTACAAGCCTAGCCCATAGTTTTCTGGCTTACGCCACCCCTTTAGTGTGGGGAACTATACCCATTATTTTGCTGTGCCTCTGTCGAGCAGTGACACTGAGGTAATCCCTGGGGTATATCTGCGATCTCCCATCCATTGGTCAAGATTTCTCTTGAACAAGGCCAGCGAGGTGCTCTGCCTCACATATACCGGGATTTTGTTCCACAGCATAGGGAGTCTCTGGGTGATGAATCTATCCCTCCAGCACGTCCTATTAATAGCCGTGTCGAGGTTTAAGTCTCCGCCCTTGTGGCTCTGATGGATCTAGATTTTT
This sequence comes from Protopterus annectens, assembly GCF_019279795.1. Lineage (NCBI taxonomy): Eukaryota > Metazoa > Chordata > Ceratodontiformes > Protopteridae > Protopterus > Protopterus annectens. The sequence continues at coordinate 881,532,352 of NC_056733.1, read as the reverse complement.
GAGGTGAAGCATATTCATCAAATCTGGGTTTGACATGGCCTTGTATGTCAGGCAAAGGTCACCTCTGAGCAAGCGGTGCGACTGAATAGAGCTGGAGTTCTTTCAGTCGGGCAGCATAGGACAGATTTTGAGACCCTTTATCCTTTTGGTGAGGAACTTTTGTGGCCTCTCCAGCTGCTGCAAGTGTCGGGTCAGATACATTCCGAATGGGGCATTGTACTCAATCATTGGTCTGATGAGTGATGAGTATAGGGAGACTATGACCTCCCTTGATCTAGATGTGAATTCCTTCATGATAAGGTGGGCAATGTAGAAGGTCTTCCTAACTACTTTAGCTACATGGGTGTCGAATGACAGGCTACTGTCAACCTGGGTCCCCAGGTCCCTGATAACTTCTTCTGTGCTCAGTGGATTGCCACCTATATGGTAGCTAGGGGTAACCTTGTTTTTCGAAGGGTATGACTATGCATTTTTTGGCATTTAACTTTAGGCCATGGCTCTGGCACCAGTTATCCGTTTCTGTGAGACCCATCTGAAGGATATCTGTGTCAGATGTGTTTTCGACTATGGCGCCCAGTTTGCAGTCATCTGCAAACTTTGTCAGCCATAACCCTCCTGTGTTTGCTTGTACTTCGGAAAAGTAGATGCCAAACAAGAGTGGGCCCAGGACTGAGCCCTGTGGGACACCACTTGTGACAGGCTTTGAGTCTGACATGGCGCCAGCAACTCTGACCCTGTGGGTTCTGTCACTCAGCCAGTTTGCAACCCATCTTGTGATGTATGGGTTAACATTTAAGCTGATGAGTTTTTCAATGATACCTGAGTGGGGTATTGTATGAAGGCCTTCGCCAGATCGAGGTAGGCTGTATGGACTGCCTTTCCCTCATCAATGGCTTTGGTGACTGTTTGAAAAAGTCAACCAAGTTTAAAAGGCATGATCTGCCTTTGACAAAGCCAAACTGGGTTGGATCCAAAGTCTGCAAATTCCCTATGTCTTTATTTATGAGGTCCATTATGATCCTCTCCATGGCTTTGCAGATAAGGCTTGTCAAGCTAATGGGCGGTAATTTCCAGGGTCGGTGGAGGCACCGCCTTTGTGAAGTGGGACCACAGTTGCAGTCGCCACTCCTGGAGTGCGTATCCAGAGGTGAGACTATGATTAAACAGCTGTCCTAGCTGTGGGTTTAATTCCTCGTTGAGTTCGTGGAGCACACAGCCGGAGACACCATCAGGTCCCATGGATGCTGTGTTTTTTGCTTTGGAGAGCAGTTCCCACTTGGGCGCTAGAGTCGTTTGGGGGGCTGTAATTGTTTGGTATAGATATCTCTCCTTTTGGGGGGGAGGGGGGGGAGAAGTTTGCACTGACCCTGTCAGCCAGTATGTTGGCAATGTCTGCAGGATCAGTAATCTTCACATCATTTTGAACTAGTTCTGAGCATATCTGGGAGTTTCCTCCCAGGTTTCTAACATAGCTAAAGAAGGCCTTATGATTGTCTTTTGAGTCTTTAGCTATTTTTCTCTCAAAATTTGCTTTGGATGTTTTTATGAGAGCTCTTAGTTTTTTACTTATAGTGATCAAAGGTGTCTTACCTTTTAAGGATTTTGCTCTATCTTGTAGTAGCTTCCTCCTTTTGTTGTAGAGTTTGTTTATGGCTGGGGTCCACCAGACTGGACGCTTGCCTTTGGTACAAAGAGTCTTTGTTTTGCTTGGGATTGCCTTATCCATGCAGTCCTGCAGGTGCTGGTAGAAGGCATTTGTAAGTGATTATAGTGAGTAGTCTGATTATACTAAGAGTAGAGCTTCCTTAAGGGAAAATTTGAAGAGCAGACTTGCCGGAGCCAGAAGAAGTTTAACCTTGTTTAACTGGTGCTGCGCTATGCGCACAACCGTGCAAAAACGCCCAGAGGCGGATTTTAAACAGGGAACTACAAAAGAGCTAGAAATGGTCCAAAACAACCAATTACTACAGCTTCATGTGCTGAGGTCACTTCCTACAGGGACAGGTAGGCTGCTCAAGGCTCCCCACTCCCACTGGTGAGCAAAGAAACTTTCTTCTATCCAAGTAAGGTAATGGACAACACAGGAACTACACCACAGCCCAGAATACAGCAATGCCTGTAAACTGGTCTAAACTAGTCGAGGAGAGACGGGAAAACAAGGATAATTTTTTTGTTTTTTTGTTTTTTTGATAGAAACACACAGAAAATGCAGAAACAGTGATAAATCAGTTACACAGGCTAGCACACTTTAGTGGGCAGCCTCAACAGTTAAATTAAACAACAAACAAACAAACTTTCGATCAAATTCGACTAAAAAGTAACTTTAAGTGCAGGTTTTAAAATAATGCAGCAAACAGTTAAAAAACAGTTCAGGCTAGTTCAGGGTAAGCTACAGAAGCTATTCCAAGTGAAAAAAAAGCAAAGATACTTAAATCCAGAAAGTAGTCGCTTTTCTGAGTTCTCTGTAGCTAAGACCACTCTGCAGGACCACGAGGAGCTTGTCTGAGCAGTATAGCCAGAAAAAATGCCCAGAGGCGGATTTTAAACAGGGAACTACAAAAGAGCTAGAAATGGTCCAAAACAACCAATTACTACAGCTTCTTGTGCTGAGGTCACTTCCTACAGGGACAGGTAGGCTGCTCAAGGCTCCCCACTCCCACTGGTGAGCAAAGAAACTTCCTTCTATCCAAGTAAGGTAATGGACAACACAGGAACTACACCACAGCCCAGAATACAGCAATGCCTGTAAACTGGTCTAAACTAGTCGAGGAGAGGCAGGAAAACAAGGATAATTTTTTTGTTTTTTTGTTTTTTTGATAGAAACACACAGAAAATGCAGAAACAGTGATAAATCAGTTACACAGGCTAGCACACTTTAGTGGGCAGCCTCAACAGTTAAATTAAACAACAAACAAACAAACTTTCGATCAAATTCGACTAAAAAGTAACTTTAAGTGCAGGTTTTAAAATAATGCAACAAACAGTTAAAAAAACAGTTCAGGCTAGTTCAGGGTAAGCTACAGAAGCTATTCCAAGTGAAAAAAAGCAAAGATACTTAAATCCAGAAAGTAGTCGCTTTTCTGAGTTCTCTGTAGCTAAGACCACTCTGCAGGACCAGGAGGAGCTTGCCCAAGTAAAATCCTCAATCTTCTAGACTTTGTTGCGCTGGAGCTTGTACATTTTATATTAAAGTTTGGTTCTTTTTCACTGGCGTTACACTGATCACTGAATATACCAAAGGATACGACTACTTCAAGAAATGCCACAGAATCACCAATAAGTGTCCAATCACCTCTGTATAAACAATGTTTATTCCACAACGAAAAACTAACAATACACTTGTAAAGAAGATAAAAAATGGTTAAGCGCTTTCACACATCTTAATGGGCTTCATCAGAACACTATAGTTAGTAAATGAACGCCTTATATTTCAAAAATTGGCCCCAAAAGCAGCTTAATTTAAACATTTCTTTTAAGAGTTCTTAAAGCTGTATCAACCTATAATACCGTATATCTAGGCTCGTTCTTTACCATCTAAAAATATGCATATAATTGTACACCATTTATACTACCTACAGGTTTATGTAATCCAGTCTGGATCTTCACATTCCATAATGTTAAAAATATATAAAAATATAAACATATGTAAGGATATTATAAAATTAAAATTGTTAAAATGCAAACTGTAAACTGCTCATCCTACTTGTCAAAACCTACATATTTCCTATATGATGACATCCTACTATGTTACCTTGAACCAAGAAAAATTGTTAGTAAAAAATATTTGTAAAAAATGTGTTGCTACATACAATAAGACACTGCGAAAATAGGAAAATAAGGAATAAAAAATCTAAGGAAGGGAAACATCTACTTAATATGTATATACTTAATGACGTGTGTCCGTCCGAATGCATTCACAACAGACACTGTGCCAAAGGGTAAAAATATATCTACAAAAAATAATTCTATCTTATCCATAATAGGACTGTCGCTTAACACAAATAACATTGTGTGAAATGTATACTTGTACCCTGTGTTAAAAATGTAATCTTTGCCATACAAGCTACAATAATGCATACTATAGGTGGCTGTACGTATGCGAAAAAATAATACATAGTGTTAGTGACTAAACGAATGCAAATAATGTATGTAAAAAAATATATGCAAAAAATGTATGCTAAAAAATATATAAAAAAATATAAAAAATATATATAAAATATATAGCAGAAGGTATGTGTGTAAATATCAATTACTTGTTACTTCCTACTTGTGCACATATTCAAAAACATTGTGAGAACTTATGAACACTAAAAAGATTTTGAGAACTTTATGAACACTAAAAAGACACTGATCCTCACAACTGAACAAGGTGGTTTAAGATTACCAAATTTAAAGGGTTACTTTAGAGCTACACAGTTAAGGCTCAAATACATAACAATAGCAGGAAGCTATAATTCAAAGTGGAAAGGGATAGTGGTGAAGCAGAGGAGAAGTTCAAGAAATAAATAAAGAATGGGATTTTAGATGCAAATCCTTAAGGAGAATAATAACCACCACAAAAAATATTATCTTTATAAAGTTGCAAAAAGTATTCTAAGAACTAATCTAGCATTTGAATGGCGAAAGGAGATTTTGCTAGTAGGGGTGACTGCAAGTAGGGGTACAGAAAACAGGCAAGAGGGGACTGAAATTTACTGGAGAAAACTGGCAAAGGAACCAATTTATTCGGAGCACAAAAATAGAAAGGAAAGGATAACAGAGCGGGATGAAGCCAAGAAGAAGTTTGGACTGCAGGTTAGAGACTGCCTTCCCTACCAGGAACTGACATCAGAGAGAAAGGCAAAGACATCAGGCAAAGAGAAAGGACACAGGAGTCCTAAGTAAAAGGCCCGCTCTAGTAGATTTTTTAGTAAAATCTAGAACAGAAGCTGCAGTTAAAAGGGAGATAATTACTAGGACATAAAATATTGCATGGTAACTATAAGAATCAATCATACTAGATTAGAAAAGATTGCAAAGAGAGATTGGATAAGCAATTCACAAGGAAACAATGGGAGGACATATGCATGACTCCCAAATATGCAACAAAGTCTAGAAGATTTAGGATTTTTGCTTAGAAGTGTTTGCATAGAATTTTTATACCCCATGCAGAATCCAAATAAATTTTTCTCAGGTAAATGCCACATGTTATCTCAGTCTCTTATCTAGCTGTAAATCATTCCAACCACTGAAAAAGTTCTGGCATCTCTGAACACAATAGAATGCTGGACAATCCAGTTAAATGAGGCATTCAAGTGAATCCCCAAGTAGGTGAATTGTGAGGTCCTAATTAGAAAGGGATTCTTAGTTTTAGAACTTGAATTTGCTTATTCGTGATCAGCACTTGTTCAGAACTTGTAAGCACTAAATAATCTACTAATTACTACAGCACTCAACCTTCCTCATTACCTAGAGGAAAACAGTTTTGGTACTTACTTTCCTCACTTGCTTAGAGAAAAACAGCTCTTGTATTCACTTTCCTCACTTATCTAGAGGAAAATAGTTTTTTTATTCAGGCATGTCCAAGGGTCAGCTCCCAGTGTTCTCTCCTGTCTATCTGATGAATATGGGCATCTTGGAGCAATGTAGAAATTGCCTCATTTACACAGACAACCCTCTCCTCCTACCACCCAACACTACAACCTGTGAGAGATGCACTTATCTAGTCAAACTGGAGGTAAAGCTCTTTCCAATCAAGACTGAACTTGACAGTCAAGAGGAGAAGGTAAACACTTGCACCACACCACACTCATCACATAGTCTCACAAAATCTACACCACCAAATTCCACACATAGAAACACAAAAACATTCGCGGAGGCTCTTAATAATAATCTGCTCAAGCAACAGAGACTTCCAAAGCAGAAATGCAAGCAACCTTCACCCCCCAACACAACCCAAATGACACATAGCCCGCAGACTCAGTGTGCCACTCAACCACAGCCAATAAGACAAAACAACGTACCCAACACACTAGTCATAGGTGACTCTATAGTAAGGCACACTGATGTCCCCACTCACCAGGCTAAACAAGGAGAAGGTTACTGTCAGCTGCCTGTCGGGTGCCAGGATCCGCCACATAACCCACATACTCAGGTCACTCCACAACAAGTACAAATATGACTCTGTCGTTGTCCATGTTGGTGTGAATGACCTGAGACGTACCTCCCTGGACTACATGAAAAGAGACATGGAAGAGCTCTCCAATCTTGTAGCCTAGGCAGGTATGACCCTAGCCCTGAGTAGCATTCTGTCATCACCCAGAATAATGCCGCAGTACAAGGACAAAATGATTGACTTCAACAATTGGCCTAGCTTCTGGTGCCATTCTAAAGGGATCCAGTATCTGTCTGCCTGGGATGACATGGTCAACAGACCACGATGCTTTGCCACAGATGGCCTGCACCTGTCACTCCTGGGATTCTGGATACTGGCTAAGGTTCTTGCCGACCCTATAGTGTCTTTTTTAGGCAAGGTTCAAATGACAAATTCACCACCGTAACAGGAACAGGCAAGCAAAAACTGAGGGTGATGCTACTCAATGCTAGAAGGCTAAATCTCAAAATGCACTCAGTCATGGCACTCCTTAAAATGGAGAACATTGATATCTGCGCAGTGACTGAGACCTGGTTCAAGGCTCCAGAGAGCACCCCTGCACTACTAGGCTATAACTCATACCACACTTTTCGGCCATGTAACCTGGACCGGAACACCAAAGGAGGAGGTGTGTCCATATTCATTAAGGATATCTACACCTCCAGGCTAGTTGCTCAGCATAATGCAGCCGAGGTTATCCAAGTGCAACTAACTCTGGGCAAAACTGCAATCCAAATTGTAGCTTGATACAGATCACCCACCATGCCCCAGGATTCCCACTCCTCTTTTCTTGATGTACTGGAAAATATTAGGGTTCAACCAAACACCCTAATAATGGGCGATTTCAACTACCCCACCATTAACTGGGAAAACTACTCATGTACCAACTCCTTTGCTCAACGCTTTCTGGAATTCATAAACTCCAATGCCTTGGATCAACTTATCCACACCCCCACCAGGGGCAACAATATCCTAGATCTAGTCATTACCAACATGAGTGACCGGTGTTCCACACCTGAAGTCAACACCTCATTGGTCTGATCCGACCATAAGCTAATTACCCTAGATATTCACATCCTGACCCACCCCCATTAAGGAAACCATGGTAAAAAATTTCTCCAAAGCCAACTTCATGCTTCTTAAGACAGAAGTGGTGAACTTCATGACACCCATGCAGATGGACAATACAGTTACGACTACTGAATCCTACACAATTGCACTTTATAAGCACTTACATGAGTGCATGGATCGTGCTATCCCAAACAGAACCAAGACGCTGTCCTCCAAAAAAGGGAAGCCAATCTGGTGGTCCCCTGCCATAAACAAACTGTACAACAGAGGGAAGAAACTGTTGCAAAAGAGAGTAAAATCCCATGAGTAGAGGAGCTCCCTGGTCAGCCTCAGTAAGAAGCTGCGATCCCTGATAAAATCCTCCAAAGCTAGTTACGAAAACAAAATCGCCATTGATTCTAAAGACAACCACAAAGCATTCTATAGCTATGTCAAGAATCTCAATGGCAACACTCAGATCTGCTCTGTGTTACAGCACAATGGCACTAAATATAAAGACCCAACTGATATTGCCAACATCCTGGCAGATAGGTTCAGTGCTAACTTTACTCCCCTCTTACCCCCTATAGAGCCCATCTCTATACCGGAAAAATGCAAAGTTCCTGTAATCACGGCTGCACAGGTAAAAACCACACTCTCCAAAGCCAAGAACACAGCATCCATGGGACCAGACAACATCCCAGGCTGCGTTTTACATGAACTACAGAACGAACTGGCACCACACCTAAGTACCATGTTCAATCATAGCCTCACCTCAGGCTTTGTGCCTGCTGAATGGTGCACAGCAATGGTTATCCCACTCCACAAGGGGGGGAGCCACCACAGACCCCGAGAACTACCGCCCCATTAGCCTGATGAGCCTGGTCTGCAAGGCCATGGAACCTATCATCATGGAACTTATAAACAAAGATATTGGTAATCTCCAAACTCTGGACCCCACCCAGTTCGGGTTTGTAAAAGGCAGATCATGTCTCCTAAGCCTGATAGACTTCTTTGAAGCAGTCACCAAAGCCGTAGATAAGGGTAAGGTGGTTCACACAGCCTATCTAGATCTTGCCAAGGCTTTTGACACCATCCCCCTCTCTGGAATTATAGATAAACTCACTAAACTAGGTATAAATCCCTATGTCACAAGATGAATTGCCAACTGGCTCACTGAAAGAACCCATACTGTGAAAGTAGTAGACTCCAAATCTGACTTCAGACCAGTGACAAGTGGAGTACCACAGGGTTCAGTCCTGGGTCCTCTCCTGTTTGGTATCTACTTCTCTGAAGTACAGGCTAATACAGAAGGTCTTTGGCTAACAAAGTTCGCAGATGACTGCAAACTAGGAGCCATAATCAAAACTCCTAATGATGTGGACATCCTACAAAAGGGCCTCACTGAGACAGATGCCTGGTGTAAAGCCATGGCCTCAAGCTCAATACCAAAAAGTGCATTGTCATCCCCTTTGGTAAAAACTCTGTACCCATGAACTACAACATAGGCAGTAGTATACTTAACACCGAAAGTGTGATAAGAGACCTTGGGACACAGGTGGACAGTAGTCTCTCCTTTGATAATCACATTGCCACAGTAGTCAGGAAATCCTTCTACGTGGCACACCTCATCACAAAAGGTTTCTCATCCAGAAAAAAAGAGGTCATTGTTCTTCTCTACTCATCACTCATTAGACCCATTATAGAGTACAACGCCCCTTTTGGTATGTACCTCACAAGACATCTACAACAACTGGAAAGGCCACAGAAATACCTCACAAAGAGGATTACTGGCCTCAAACAGATGCCCTACGCAGAATGTCTCAAAAAACTCCAGCTTTACTCCGTCGCATATCACCTATTCAGAGGTGATCTCTGCCTAACATACAAAGCTATGTCAACCCAGAGCTGTTGGACATGCTCCACTTAAAAAAATCCCAATCCCTCCAAGCTACACGCTCTAGGGACCTAAACCTTGTCACCACAATAAACAGAACATGCCAGAGGGATAGATTCCTGTCCCAGAGACTTCCCATACTCTGGAATAAACTACCTATCTATATCAAACAAAGCTCCTCATTAGCACTCTTCAAGAAAAATCTTGATTGGATGGGAAATAGGAAATTCACCCAGGGGATCACCTCTGTGGCTCTGCTCGACAGTGGCACACGAAAATAATTTTCTTGGGTGGCAAAGCCAGGGTACCTTTTTGGCTGGGCTTGTATAGGGCCCAGGGCTGATAGCCTAGTACCTACCTATGAACCTATATTTGCTTTAAGTTCTCTCTGGTAGCTGAAAGCTGAAGATCAGCATTTTTATCTTGGCTGCCTTCACTTTGGAGCCTGACAGATGTCCAAATTATTTCCAGATGGAAAAAAACCCTGAATATCCTGAGTTACTGAGGCATGATAAATCATCTGCATAGAGCTCTAATGTACTGTATATCCTTCCCAGCTTACTTTATAGCCCATTAGCTGGAGTTCCCTTAATAACCATGTCAAACTCTCCAAGTAGATTGCAAAGAATAGAGGCGATACTGAGAGAGCGAGAAAACAACCCTGCCTGGTACCCATCTGAAGAGAGATGTCTTCAAATAACTCAGTGTTTACTATCACTCCAGTTATATAATCCTGAGATATATTTGTCAGCAAAAGGAATAATTCCTCTGTAAAAACATTATTTAGAGTCCTACACAATAAAGGTTTGTGATCTCTATCAAATGCCTTTTTGGTGTCAAGGCTCCCTATCATCAGTGGGGGGCATGATCTTATGGCATTCTCCATAAAAAAGAGGATTTCAGCAATATTATTTCTTACAGGTTCTCCAAATTTCTTCTTTGCTGGCATCTAGGCAGTGTACTTACTAACCAGTTGCTGAATTTTACCCAAAGTGGCAATTTCACTGGCTCCCTTTTCTCAGCTTTTATTTTCAGACTGGGACAGCTGGAATGAAGCTGTTGGTCAGTGTCATACCTCTCAACCTCTTACAGCAAGAAATCTGAACAAAACCATAAATAACAGTGGGACAAAGGCCCAAAATAGGGACAAATTTTAAATATTGCTCTTACAAACTTAGAAAGTTGATAGAATAACAGGTTTTGCATTAGCATGAATTTTCTGAAGGGTATGAAGTCTGAAACTCAAATGTCTGTCATTATTTTCTAACTTTATTCTTTAATGACTTGCAACTAATTTGCCAGAAAACCACAATTTTATGAAAAATGGACCAACATTTTGATGCAAAAATCTGTACACTTGATAGGTATGGTCAGTGTTCATCTATCTTGTAAGTCCATTTTCAGCAATTTTATTGTGGTCCTGTCATATTAAAATAAACATGCATGATCAGCATAAATTAGAGTAGGCATAATGTCTGCCAGCCTGCCCAGAAGCACTCCTATAAACAGCTTATAGTCCTGATTCAATATAGAAAGTAGTCTATAAGACTCAGTACACCGTGTCCTTCTCCTTTAATAATGTGGAATGACCACCATAATGCAAGACTGTACCATCTTTATTATCAAGACTACATTCCATACCCTAAAGACCATCTTTAACAGTGTCTCTTCTCACAATTGATAATGATTAAATGGAAGGCCATTAGACCCAAGAGATTTCACCAGTGGGAGATGCCTATCAGCTTGTTTGATTTCTTCCTCTGAGACTAGGGACAGAAGAGCCCCCAAATTATCCTCCCCACTCTTGGCAGTTCTAATCCTTACAGAAAATACTCAAATTCCACCTCATTTCAATCTCTCTGCCTCTATATTGCATACAGATATTGGTAGTAGCTCTAAAAAGCATTTCATATTTGATGTATTTTCCATTCAGGCTAAGCCCCTAAGATTTACAAACCACTGTAAATAATGCCTGAACTCTTCATCATGCTTAATCTAAGAGACAGAGACTTCTGGGTGTTTGGAAAAACTACAGCATCCCTTTGACTAAACAGCTGGGACTGAAAGTCCAATTCTTGCTGCAATACCTTATGCAGTTCAAACCTTCCCAACGTTATGTCTTCCTCAATTGACTCATCCTCTTTTACTTGGTGCTCTGGATAACCTTCTACCCATTCATGCTACTTAATCCAAATGCTCATTTGCCTCTATAAAGCTGCCCTGAGAGTAACTTAAAATATATTCCACTAGCTAAGCATTTTCTCCCACATGTATGGGAAGCCAACTCCCATTCCAAAAAGTGAACATCGATCCAATCTCTAAAAAAGGGGGAGGTACAAAATGGGACATTAAACCTCCACTACCTAAGGGGTATTCTATCATCTCTTCTGATGCTTAAGGTCAAGGCCATGAGTGGACATCTAAAAGAGGTCAACTTCCAGCTCATTAACTAAGAACACCTGCTCCTTTGAAACCAAAATCTTATTCAACCTAAAAATCTCATATAAATAGGAGAGCTACAGGTGAGCATACCCTTACTTAGTTTTACATCGGCAATATCATTCAGGCCAAAGATTAGTACAAAAGGAACTAAAGGCTCGACCTCTTTACAAGACAAGAAAAACATTGGATCCTACATGCATATCTCATGGGGTTATCTTCAGATTCCAGTGCCCACCAAAAAAGATGATTTCTTCTTGGAAATCTATAATCTCAGACAGAATTTCCTTTAATTGGTTCCGCTGGATGCTGTGAGGGATATACAGGAAGAACACTGTGATTGTGCTTCGCTCATTTTTTTATTATCACAAAGTAACCTTGACTATCCTTTACGTAAGTCTTCACCAAAACCTGCAAGTGTTTTGTATCAGAACTACCATTCTTTTGATTTCCTCCTCACAAACTGAACTGCTGGCCACTATGTAGTCAAACCTAGGCAACTTAGATGACTCCTCCTCCACTGCATGGGTCTTGAAGAGCCACATTTTGAGGATGCTTCTTTTTTAGGCAGGGAACTATTTTTGCTGTTTTAATGGGGTTCAGAATCCCATTAATGTTTAATGAAAGAGTGTACATCGCTTTTCAGTTTCCCAAAATACAAGATTTTTCTACTGTCTGCCTTACATTTGATGGTTTAATCCAACCCCTTCCTCCCAATAATCTCTTAAAAAACAAAAGCTGAAACAGAGAACTTAGGATAGGAAACATTTTTTGTATTTACCTAAGAAACATTTAAAAAATTAAACTCAAGACCCAATTTCATACTGTGTTTACTACCAGAAACTACTAAAGAACCGTTTAAGGGATTCTGCAGATAATACAAAGAAAGTACAGATGACACAAAGAAAATTCTAACATATGACCATGCTTTAGGACAGTATGAATGCACTGAATGTAAAACATTAAATAATCTATGAAATCATATAATAAAACTCCAGATAATTTTCCGCCCCAAACTGTAACCCGTTACCCCAAATTCCTGAAGTATAGACACTATAACAATAAATAAAATCAAAACTAGAAATAGCTGTTTAAATTCAATTCACTGGCTCTTTTGAATGATCTCAATGTATTTGTCAGACCACAATCTATTACATGATTCTGGAAGCAAATGTCAGAAAAGCTGTGGAACAACAGAATTGCCATTCCCTCTTGTCAATTTAAGGCAATATCCCACATCAACTTTAAGGTCCAACATAAAATCAACTCCACAACTTAGATTATGCAGCAGAATGTTCACCACAAGCTTTCTTTAGAGAGACATATTTCAACAGTTCAGGGGGTATAGATCAGGCTTTACAGTGTTCCATGGAATGCTGCCACTCCTTCCATATCCCTTAAAATGGTTGCTGACTAAAAGAAAAATAAAGATTTACTAACACGCTGACTTCTATCCCAGATTTTATTTTTATTTATTTTTGATTTATTTTACATTTGTTGACCGGGATAGTCCAACTGGATGCATGTCCATTTTCATCACAGACCCGGGTAGAAAAGCTCCAAAGGTGGTTACATAAGCAATCTTCACAATGTACAGATAAAACAAGAGTCATAATAACATAGTACAAATAAAACACACTTTACAGACTCAGTTAAATTTATACAATCTCACAAATCTGGCTTAACAATTAAAAACACAGTTGAGTTCCATTTACAAAAATAATGATTTAGTCAGGCTTGGAGCAGGGACATAACCACTGAGACTTGAAATACTGCTTAAGAGCTTTTTTTAATTGAGATAGGGTGGTATCTAGGGTAATGTTAGCAGGAAATGAGTTCCACGTTTTGCCAACATAGTTGGCGAACAGGGAGACCGACTGAGTTGTTGGATTTGATGGTTTGCACTACCAGTCTATTAGGTGAGCGGAGTGATCTGGGGTTGGAGTGGGAATAGATGAAGTTTTTTAGTGCAGGTGTATTTTGCGGTTGGTTAAGTGCTTTGTGAGCCACAATAAGTTGGTTAAACTGAATCTGCCTAGGTAGCTCTAGCCATCTGAGCTTTAGGTTTATACAGTGATGCGTTCTATAGGGTAGACCAGTGGCAAATCTAGCTATATTATTATAGCAGCTTGAGAGTTTCAGAAAAGTTTTATTTAGGTTGGCAAGTAAAGGGGAAGCATATAAGAGGGTATAGAGTAGATGGGAGTGGGCAACAGCAGTCCTAGCAGGTGGGATTAGGAATGGCTTTATCCTATATAGTGAGCCCAGTTTTCTATTAGTGGTTTTGATAGTTTTGTTGATGTGCACATCAATCTTAAGATTGTTATCTACAATAACTCCTAGGCATTTTGTATGGGCATCTGGGGAGATTACAGTACCATTATTAGACTTAATGGAGAGAGATAATTCCGGGGATCTTTGGGTGGGGGAGAAAAGTAGGAGCTTTGTTTTGTTAGGATTTAGAATCGGGCAGCGAGCAGCAAGCCAATTTTCAACTAGGTTAAAATTACTCTGAGTAATTGTTAGCAGCTCTGTTTGTGAGGTGCCAGTGCAGATCAACATGGAGTCATCTGCGTATGGAATGCAGTTAGCTTTAGGGATGACAGTATGCAGGTCATTAATAAAAATGGAAAACAGAAGTGGTTCCAAAATAGACCCCTGGGGGAAACTTAGGGTGTTGGGTAGCAGGTTTGATAGTTTGTTCTGCCATAAGACAGCATGTTGTCTATTGTGCAGATAAGATTCAAACCACTGGAGAGAGTGATTGCCTAGAGACATTGTTGCCAGGGTGTGGATTAGTAGATGGTGGTTAACCATATCAAAAGCCTTGGACAGATCCAAAAAAAGGCTGAGGATAACTTGTTGTTGTTCCTGTTATAGTTTATTGCATTAGAGAAGGTGAGGAGGGCTGTGGTAGTACTATGATGTGGCCTGAAGCCATGCTAAGAATTAGCCAGTAGGTTGTTTTGGGTTAAAAAGTACAGAAGTTGTTTATGGACGCACTTTTCCATAATTTTTGCCAGAGGTGACAAGATGGCTATGGGTCTATAATTAGATAATTCAGTAGAGTTACCACCTTTATGGAGGGTATGACATGAGATATTTTCCAGATAGAGGGGACTAAAGCTTCTGATATGGACCAATTAATTAGAATGGAAACTGGGTACGCTATAGTATCTGCAGCTTTTTGCAAATATTCAGCGGGGAGAAGGTCAGCAACTAGAGTAGTAGGTTTTAAGTTTGTTGAGTAGTGATCGAATAAAAGATGTAGCGACTGGTTGAAAGCTAAATGAGGGCTGGGTACTGGGAATGTTATCCAGTAGGTTAGAGAAGTTAAGGGGTAACTGGCTAGCAAGGGCTTGGATAGTTTTTTCAGTAAAGAAACTATTAAAGGTGTTAGCAACATCCTTTGGTAGTTTATCAGTAGAGGCTGGGGGAGGTGGAGTGGTGGTTTGACCTGGGTGCAGTAATTTATTTATCCCTGCCCAGAATTTTTGAGGGTTATTTTGGTTTCCTTGTTGGAGATGGAAGTCGTAGTTTTTTTATCTAATAAAATGGATAGTTTTGTCTCATTTCTTAGTTGCCGACATTTGGTTTGATCTGGAGGGGCTTTTGTAGCATGCCATGTTGCCCGTGCCTTGTTTCTGACTATGACTTTTGATTTGGTTTCTTTAGACAGCCACAGGGCAACATTTATTTTTACCCTAGTGGAGCAAGCGGAAGCATGAGAATCGAGGATGGTAAGGAATTTATTGTTAAAGTAGGTGACAGCTTCGTCTAGGGGCAAGTGTTTTAGGGCAGACTAGCTGCATGTCTTAAGTTCATCCTGGAACTTACTAGGATTGAAGCTTTTACTATTTCTTATTGCTCTATACATGGGCTGATGGGAGTTATAAGATTTGTGCTTGCAGATAAAGATGAGAAAGTGATCACTGAGGTCATCGGGGATGGCCCCCGGTATATACATGTGGGGGTGGCTATTGATTAGTATCCAGTCCAGTATACTATCTTTTTGGTTAAGTTTACCTATCCTGGTGGGGTTGGATATGACCTGTGTGAATCCATACAGGTTTACATGGGTGGTAGGAGATTGAGAGGAACAAGTGTTCCAGTCAATGTTAAGGTCTCCTAGTACAATGGTTTCTTGTGGATAGTTATTAGCTAACTAGAGGATGTCTTCTAGAGTATTGGTATTATTCCCTGGAGGAATGTACATGCAAACTTGTTAATTTGGGACTTGGTAGCAATTATTTCTGCTTTACTGACCTGGGGTGGTTGAATGGGATCTGAGGTAAAATTTAAAATAGATTTGAAGAGTACAGCTACCCCCCCTTCCTAATAGAATGATCGAGTCTAAGTATTTTATACCCAGGTGGTAACATTTCATTATCTGAGGTTGATGGTTTTAGCCAGGTTTCAGGCACAGAATATCAGGGGAATTGACTTGTAGTAGGGCATGTAAATTATGTACTTTGTTATTTATGCTACGAATATTTAGTTGGCAGACCAGGAGGGAGTTGAGAGACTTATTAATAGATAGTGATTTGACTGGGATAGTTGCATATGAGGTTGCCCCATCTAGGGTGGAAGGGCCAGGGTTTGGGTGAATATCTCCATCCACTGTGAGGTTATAGCGTATGTTTGCTATAAGCTTCAGGATTTTGTTTGAGTCTTTGATAGTGTTTAGATTTTGAGCTGATGTATCTGGGTTTAATAGGTTGATGGTGTATTGTGGTTAAGGAGCTGGTTATAGGAGTAACTAGTGGGCAACCTGTCATATTCAATACAACTGGGCTAGTTTGACATTTTGGGTAGTGAAATCCTAGGTAAGACTGATTTTCATAAGTGGAGAGGAAATATGGAATTAACATGAGGGATAGCAGAGAGAGTAGTGACATTGTTTTGAATGGTGACATAGTTAGAGGCTAGATTAGTGTTGTAGATTTAGGGCCCTCAGGATCTTGTGGTTGAATATTAACTACTGGGGGGAGGGGTGGTGGCTGGGTTAGTGTAAGCAGTACAGTACTGATTGGTTCAGACAGGAAAAAATGGAGGGGTGATATGCAGGATGGGTTAAACTGAGGAGTGGATTATTGATTGGTTCAGCTAGAGGTGGGGGTGGTATTGTGGCTATAAATCTAGCCACGGTGGGGGTGAGTGGGAATTGGGGGCAGGGAGATGTGCGGAGCGAGCCCAAGAGCAGTGAGCCCATGCGGAGCAGGGCTTAACCAGACACAAGAATCTTGGAACCTACAATTATAGGTAAGTATGCTTAGGTTTCATAAAGTAGGCTTTGAATGTTTAATTTTACTGTTTAAATTGTAAGTCAGGAGTATGTAATACTTTCCTTTTTTAGCTTCCAATGTTTTGATTAATTTTGGGGAAACTCTGTATTTTGCTTCCAATTTAAAGTTAATATATGGGGAAATATATGTTAGGCATCTAGTATTCCTACTGTATTTATAGGTTCTTGCACTTGAAAAAGCCCTACAATTGAGTTAGGGTGAAAGCGCTTGTGATATCTTATCAATAAACTTTTTTTGGACATTTACTCCTGTTTCGCTGGTCGACCGTTTTGTTTGGAATACAGTTTTGGTTGTACGGCCTGTTTTCTACATTTTCCATTCTAGTTAGACAAACTTGCTAGACTCTACAAAACATTACGCCGTAGCTATAAAGCTAATCGGCAATCATTTTCATGCAGTCTGTTGTACTTTGGCCATTTCTGCTAGGCTGATATTATAGTAAAAACAATGCTAATCGCGGTATACACTATATAGCAGACAAGCTTATTAGACTCTATAAAACATTTTGCCGTAGCTATAGAGCTAATCGGCAATCACTTTCATGCAGTCTGTTGCACTTTGGACATTTCTGCTAGGCAAATGTTAAAGTAATAACAATGTTACTGTCAGAAAACATGAATAAATGCATAAATCACTTGTATATATAGACAAATAACACTTTGTACACAAGTTGCATACCACGAGGGAGAGGGCCACCGACTGGGTCTAGGAGCACTGATTGTTTAAAAAATGGTGGTTTCAGAGGTGCATTTCAAACCTCGCATACGTAGCTGTGCAGGGGGGGGGGGGATCCTAGGTATGATTGGCTTAACCAGACACAAGGATCTTGGAACCTGCAATTATAGGTAAGTATACTTAGGTTTCATAAAATAGGCTTTGAATGCTTAATTCTACTGTTTAAATTGTAAGTCAGGGGTATGTAATACTTTCCTTTTTTAGCTTCCAATTTTTTGATTAATTTTGGGAAAACTCTGTATTTTGCTTCCAATTTAAAGTTAATATATGGGGAAAAAAGAAGTTATGTCTTACCATAACGTTCCATCTGTATTACTGATCCTTGTTCAGTCATTACGCATGGGTATCGGTTCCGAGCTCGGAACCGAGCCGGCCATTTTCCAAGCTCGCGTCAGCTTCAAACTCTCGAGCTAAACTCTTACTCACAATCCCCCTCTCCCTGTTACCTCAGATTGAGTCTGCAAGTCAAAGAAGGTAGAGGCTACCTCTGGTCAAATAACCTAAGAGAACCAGATGGTGAGATCCACTAAAAACCACAGGAGGGGGAAGGAGGGAGGGTCGTAATGACTGAACGAGGATCAACAATACAGATGGAACGTTATGGTAAGACATAACTTCTTTATCTGATATTGTTAATCCTCGTTCATTCCTTATGCATGGGACAGAGTCCCCAGCTACCTCTATTCCTGGGAGGCTCTCATGCAAGGACATTCCTGAGCACCATAGAACCAAAAGATGCTCTTCCCCCGGAGGCCAAATCTAATTTGTAATGATTGATGAAGGTATGAGGCGTAGCCCAAGTTGCAGCCGCACAGATGTCATGTAAAGAAGCCCTGGCATGGAAGGCAGCAGAAGTTGCCACTGACTTTGTTGAATGAGCTTTCATGGTAGTAGGCAACGAGATATTACGTTGTGTGTAAATAAAGGTCACACAGTCCTTCAACCATCTAGCTAATGTGACCTTAGCAACAGCAGATCCTAATCTAGGTCCAGAAAAGGCCAAAAATAACTGGTCAGATTTACGAAAGGGTTTAGTCCTGTTTAAGTAAAAACGGATTTGCCTGTGGATATCTAGGGTATGTAGACAATACTCTCCTCTGGTTGAATGATTGGGAAAGAAAACTGGCAATTCAATGGCTTGATTAATGGACACTTCAGAGATCACTTTAGGCAGAAATGACGGATTAGTCCTCAGAGACACTCTATCTCTATGATCTCTATGAAAAATAAAGTATGAAGTTCAGAAATACGTCTGGCAGAAGTAATAGCGACCAAAAACACGGTTTTCCATGACAAATACTTGAGGTCGCAAGAAGAGGCTGGTTCGAAAGGTGACATTGTCAGAGCTTGTAGAACTAATGATAAATCCCATGGTTGAATAGGTTCTCTAAAAGGTGACTTCAGATGATTCACACCTTTTATGAAGGTCTTCCACAATTTATGGGACATAAGAGAGGAATCTTGGACACCCTCATGAAAATTAGAAATTGCAGCCAAATGAACTCTAATGGTAGAGGCCGATAGACCTGAATGAAACAGGTCGGCCAGATAGTCTAGTATTATCGACACTGGTGCTGAAAAGGGGTCTACTTGTTTATCTTTCAGCCAACAGGTAAATCTTTTCCACTTGTTCAGATAAGTAATTCTAGTGGAAGACTTATGAGAAGCAACGAGAATATCACGTACTGGTAAATAATTATTCTGCCTGGCAATCAAGGGAATTAGAGTAGCCAAGCCGTGAGCTTCAGGCTGTTCAAGTTGGGATGAATCAGGTTCTGTGGGTGTGAGATCAACTCCAGGGTTGGATGGAGAATCCATGGTCGATCTAGTAGGTGAGGCCAAAGGAAGGGGAACCAAATCTGTTGAGGCCAATATGGTGCTATGTGGATCACCTTGCTCTTCAACTGATGGGCTTTCTTCAAAAACTGAGGAATGAGGGGAAAGGGTGGAAATGCGTAAAGAAGACCCGAGGGCCAATCGTGGACTAGAGCATCACTGGGTGACTGTCCCGGAGGGGGAATCAGGGCGAAGTAGTTGCTGCATTTGTAGTTGGTCAGGGATGCAAAGAGGTTGCAGCAAGGACAGTCCCAGCGATGGAAGATCTCTGCCGCTATCAAGGGATTCAGGCACCACTCGTGAGGTTGAATAATGCACCTGCTGAGTCTGTCTGCTATCACGTTGGAACTCCCGGGAATGTGCGTTGCTAGAAAAAAATGGTTGGTAGCCATCGCCCATTGCCATATCCTCATGGCCTCTCGATAAAGGGGGTAAGATTTGGTTCCACCTTGCTTGTTGATGTACCAGACCACCGCCATGTTGTCTGATTGAATTGCAATTGTCCCAGACGGCAGCAGGGGATGGAATGCTTGCAACGCCAGAAGCACCACCCTCAGCTCTAGAACATTTATATGCAGATGGACTTCTGGTTCGGACCAAGTGCCTTGGACTGTCTGTCCCTGACATAGCCCCGCTACACCCCATCAGAGAGGCGTCTGTGGTCAATGTGGCTTTGGGTTGCTGGGGGGAGAAGGGGCGAGACCATTGTGAGAGATTGTGTGTCACCCACCAATTTAAATCCTGTTCACACCTGTGCGTTACTCGAATCATGGCTGAAAGAGGATGCTGAAAAGGATACCATTGGGTGAGCAGCAGCCATTGTAGAAGCCTCATGTGAAACCTGGCCAGGGGAACAATGGTGATGGAGGCTGCCATGAAACCCAACAGCTGTAGAACTGAGTGAGCTGTGGATTTTTCCTTTGAAAGGATTGGAATTAGTTGTTGCTTTATCCTTAGAATTCTCTGCTCTGGAATAGCAGCTCTGCAGTTTTTTGTCCAAGATAACCCCTATGAATTCTGTCAACTGAGATGAGGTGAGATTGGATTTCTGCCAGTTTATGGTTATGCCTAGCCTTTGAGCAGCGAGGAGAGAGTATGCCAGGGCTTTTTCCAGTAGATGTCTGGTGGGGGCGGAAATGAGCCAGTCATCTAGGTATGGAAACACCTGGAATCCTTGAATTCGCAAGTGAGCTGTGACAACTGCCATGCACTTTGTGAACACTCTGGGGGCTGTAGAGAGTCTGAAGGGCAGTACTCTGAACTGATAGTAACTGGCTCCCGCACGGAAGTGCAGAAATCTTCTTGATGGCCTGTCCACCTTTATGTGGTAGTACGCATCTTGAAGATCTATAGAGCACATCCAGTCATAGGTTCATAGGTTCATACTAGGCTATCTGCCCTGGGGCAATTATAAGCCTAGCCTGATTCTGTATGGCTTACGCCACCCCTTGATTTGAGTATACTGTGCCCTTTTTAAGGTTTAGTTTACTGTGCCTCTGTCTAATAGTGACACGGGAGTAATCCCTGGGACAAACCTACGATCCCCCATCCACCTATCGAGATTCTTCTTGAAGAGATTCAGTGAGGTGCTCTGCCTCACATGAACTGGAATTCTATTCCAGAGTGAAGGGAGCCTCTGGGTTATGAACCTGTCCCTCCAGCAAGTTCTATTTATTTCTGTGCTGAAGTTCAAGTCCCTCGAGCGTGTGGCTCTAAGGGATTTAAATTTACTGAGGTGGAGCATGTCCATTAATTCTGGATTTGACATAGCTTTGTATGTCAGGCATAGATCGCCTCAAAGTAGGCGGTATGCAACTGAGGAGAGCTGGAGTTTTTTTAACCGAGCAGCATATGGCATCTGTTTGAGACCCTTGATCCTCTTGGTGAGATACTTTTGGGGTCTTTCTAATTGCTGCAGGTGTCGGGTAAGGTACATCCCAAAAGGGGCATTGTATTCTATGATGGGCCTGATAAGGGATGAATAAAGGGGCACGATTACCTCTCTTGATCTAGATGTGAAACCCTTTGTGATGAGGTGGGCTATGTAGAAGGTCTTTCTAACCACTTTGGCAATGTGGTTTTCAAAGGAGAGATTGCTATCAACTTGGGTCCCCAGGTCCCTAATAACTTTCTCTGTACTTAATGGGTTTCCGCCTGTGTGGTAATTTGTGGGCACATTGTTTTTGCCAAAGGATATGACTATACATTTTTTGGCATTTAGCTTTAAACCATGGCACTGGCACCAGTTATCTGTCTCTGTGAGACCTTTTTGAAGGATGTTTGTGTCAGCTGGGGAGTTGATTATGGTGCCCAGTTTGCAGTCATCTGCGAACTTGGTGAGCCATAGTCCTCCCACGTTTGCCTGTACCTCGGAAAAGTATATACCGAACAAGAGTGGTCCCAGGACAGAACCCTGTGGGATGCCACTTGTGACCGGTTTCGAGTCTGACATGGCTCCAGCAACTCTCACTCTGTGGGTTCTGTCTTTGAGCCAGTTTGCGACCCATCTTGTGACATAGGGGTTTATATTTAAGCTGGATAGCTTATCTATGATGCCCGAGTGGGGTATTGTGTCAAATGCCTTTGCAAGGTCCAGATAGGCTGTGTGGACTACCTTCCCTTCATCTATGGCTTTGGTGACTGTTTCGAAGAAGTCAACCAGGTTCAAAAGGCAGGATCTGCCCTTGACAAAGCTGAACTAGGTAGCATCTAGTGTCTGTAGGTCCCCAATGTCTTTGTTTATGAGCTCCATGATGATCCTCTCCATAGCCTTGCAGACTAAGCTAGTCAGGCTTATGGGGCGATAGTTTCCAGGGTCCGTAGAGGCTCCACCTTTGTGGAGTGGGACCACTGTTGCTGTACGCCATTCTGTGGGCACATATCCTGTAGTGAGGCTGAGATTGTATAGCTGTTTTATTTGAGGGATTAGTTCCTCCTGGAGTTCATGTAGGACGCAACCTGGGACGTCATCTGGTCCCACGGAAGCAGTGTTTTTTGCTTTGGAGAGGGCAGCCTTCACCTGAGCATCAGAGATGTTTGGGAGGCAGCCATCTGCCGGGATAGATACTTGCTCTTTTGGGGGGGAGGGGGTGGAGAAGTTTGGACTGAACCTGTCTGCCAGCATACTGGCGATGTCTGTGGGTTCAGTGTATTTTTTGTCGTTTAGAATCAACTCAGAACAAGTCTGGGAGTTGTATCCCAGGTTTCTAACATAACTGAAAAAAGCCTTATGATTGTCTTTGGTGTCCTGTGCAATTTTTCTCTCGAAGCTGGCCTTGGAGGATTTTATGAGGGATCGTAATTTTTTGCTAGTACTGATCAGAGATGCCTTCCCTATTAGGGATTTTGCTCTATCATGTAGTAGCTTCCTCCTTCTGTTGTACAGTTTATTTATGGCAGGGGTCCACCAGACTGGACGCCTGCCTTTGGATGATTGGGTCTTGGTTTTGTTTTTGGATAGCATGATCCATGCATTCCTGGAGATGTCCGTAGAATGCGTTTATATAGGATTCTGCAGTTTGGGCCGTAGTTTCCACTGGCCCTGGGGCCTTGAAGGATTCCACTTCCAAAAGCGGGAGGATAGACTGTATTGTGACCATCCGGAATTTTTGTACTCTCACAAACTTGTTCAATACACTGAGATCCAAAACTGATCTCCAGTCCCCGGTTTTCTTTGGCACCAAAAATAGTCTTGAGTAGAATCTGGATCCTATCTGGTCTGGAGGGACTATATGGATGACTCTCTTTCTTATCAGCTTTTATATCTCTAGTGCTGCTTCTTCCCTTTGACTGGGTGGAACGTCGGAAGATTTTTTGAAGGGATGGGAGAAAGATTGAAGGGGATATGATAACCTCTGGTTATAATCCTTTGTACCCAGGAATCGGTGGTGATGGTTAGCCAGGCAGAAGGGTACAAGGAGAAAAGTCCCCCAACCACCTCCAGAAGAAAGGAGTTGGGCCGCTCTTCAGGAGCGCTGGTAGGAATGACCAGGGAAAGAATCCCTGGAACCCTGGTTACGCGGACCCCCTCTGCCCCAAAAAGGAGCGTCTTCCCTGTGAGTTTCCCCCTCTGCCTCTGGGTGAGAACTTGGCCTGTGTGTCACAGAAAGGACCCTGAGATTTCTTGAACCATATCTTCCCATTCTTTTGGTTTCGGGAGAAAGCACGTTGAGGGGAAGAATAACAGACACCAATGGCAGAAAGGGTCTTACCGTCCTGTTCACATCTGGCCAGTGTGCTTTTAACTTTGGGCCCAAACAACGAGGAGATCTCAATGGGGGCATTAAGAAAAGAAGACTTAAAGGGTTCCGTGAAGTTGCACAAGTGCATCCAGGCTGAACCCGCTGCTCTAGCTACTCCTTCTGATGCATGAGGAGTTAGATATAGATTCAATGGTGGCCAGCTGAGAGGCCACTTTGTCACGGACCTCATCAGACACGGCACCAGCCAAGGTTTATGAGAGCTCTGAAACCAGAACCCTTTGAAGCCTGGTAAAATGTGCCATATAATTCAGGTACCTGATAGCAAAGGTCGCTGAATCAAAGGAGCGCTTCCCTATCCTGTCCAGGGCCTGGGACTCTTTGTTAGGAGGATGGACAGTCTGGCTTTCTTCTTCTGCCAGATCCTTTTTAATTGCGGCCACCACCACCAAAGCATCCACAGGAAGACCTTTGGACCAATGGGGATCCAAAGCAGGAGGGGACAAGATCTTATCTGGGCTCCGGGGAATAGCTTCAACGGTATCAGGAGCCTTCCAGGCACGCTGCATGATGAGCCGGACAAGTTCATCGGCAGGTGGAGTAACCCAGGAGGTAGGGGTCTGGGCGCAAAAGGCCTGCAGGAACACAGATTCCTCAAACGTCGGATTAGAGGACTGCCAATCACCTCTCTGTTTCAGGATTTCGAGGATATCACCAAAGGATACCTCAGAGGGTGACTGAGGGGATCCTTCCCCTTCATCGAAATCTGCATCTTCGGTGAGGGACTCCTCTGTGGAGTCCATGTGCTTCCTCTTACATGTAATTTTCCGGTGGACCTCCTCAGTGGGAGAAGCTGGAGAAGACAGCGGAAAAGGGGATTCCTGAGGGAATATGTCCTGTGGCCCTTGCACCTGGTGTCCGCCAGATGCGACTTGTGAAACCAGTGTACAAGAGGAAGGCAGAGGTATAGACAGTCTGGTATCGCCAGCAGCAGCAAAAGCCTTCTCCATCAGTTGGGAGGCTGGTCCACCTGAAGAGGAATGTATGTCTAGGACAGGGGTCACCCCTCCCCTAAGTGGCTCAGCTTGCCGACCTGGAGTCCCTGGATGGCTGTGGAGCAGCAAGCTATGTGTGTCACAGCTGACATCCTGGGTCGTAGCAAAACTTTCCTGCCATGAAGGCAACTGTGGTTCCTTAGTGAGATCCATAAAGGGAACTGCAGAAGGGGAAGACTGTGTTATATCCATGGACTTCAAAGGCAATGAAGGAGGAGAATAAGAAGGGGGTCTTTGGAGATGGGTGATCACCTCCCAAGGAAGGAGAGTTCCTGAGGGGTTGGATACCTCTGGCCAAGAGTACCTGGTCCACAAGACACAAGACATCATGTTCAGAAAGGCTTCTATTGGACCTCACAGAGACTGAGGGAGAAACAGGCCTGTCCACAGAAGAGGCAGACTCAGTGCCCATCTCATCTGACTGCACCGAGGACAACGGTGCCAAGAGAGACTGGACTACTGTTGTCTGCACCGAAGAAGTCATCGGTGCCGAGGTCATTGTCTGCACCGACACAGGGATCGGTGCTGAAGTAGTTGTCGGTGCCAAAGTTGGAACCAACAAAACTGGAGTTAACAATAAAGGCGTCGGTTCCTAGGAAGATTTCGGAGCCGACTCGGTCAAAGTCTGCGCAGACTGAATGGTCGGTGCCAATACAGTGGTAATAGTCTGAACCGAGGACCCCTCGGTGCCGATATATAGAAGGCTGCAGGAGAAGACGAAGCCAAAATCACTAATGGAGCCGATGGCCTCAGTGCCGAAGATCTAGGCACCGAAAGCACTGGGGCTGACTGAGAGAGCTCCGGAGCCGAAACTTTAGCCTTTTTAGGTTTTGGTTGGCAGGAGTCCCCAGCTGGGGACGAAGGCAAAGATTTAGCCTTAGTAGGAACATCCAAGGTTTTCTTATGGGCTCTAGGAGGGGCTGAGACCTCCAACCCAGAAATAGCCTCTGAAAAGGGAGATTTTAGAAGTCCCTTCAGTATCAGCTCGTTTTTACTTTCCAACAAAGTTCTATTAGAAAAGTTCTCACAAATAGTACAGGGTGGGTCAACAGACAAATGGGAAGCTCCCAAACAATAAACACACAGAGTGTGCATCAGAAGTAGGCAGTTTGTGTCCACAATCAGAGCACCGCTTAAACCCCGGACTACCTTTTTTATCTGCTATGACAGCAAATTAATTAATAGAAAAGTACCAACAATGGTATAAGAGAGTACCCGAAGGTATGAAAGAAAAAGGGAAAAAGATTACCAAGATGGTAAAGAGAGAATACCTCATGGTAAAAGTAGTAAAGAAAAAGCAGAAAAACCTGAAGAAATTATGAATGCTAGGGTAAGAGACAATAAAATATGAACTTTTCTGACAAAAAAGTAATCTGTAAAGCTATTAAACAACAATTGACTGTACTTAGCTCAAGAGAAGTAGCTTGAGATGACCGAATGGCAACGCGGCAAACAGAATCTGGGGTAACAGGGAGAGGGGGATTGTGGGTAAGAGTTTAGCTCGAGAGTTTGAAGCTGACGCGAGCTTGGAAAATGGCTGGCTCGGTTTTGAGCTCGGAACCGATACCCATGCATAAGGAATGAACGAGGATTAACAATATCAGATTATATGTTAGGCATCTAGTACTCCTACTGTAAAGTTTTAGGAGTTGGTACTGTAGTTGGAGCTAGTGCTATAGACCCAGGTTAGCAACTGTGGTATTCACAGAGAGATTTAATGTATATTAACCTTAGCAGGGCGTTTTGGCTGAGGGGCAGCTCAGAAGAGGTATGCAGAGTGAATTTAGCTGGGTAGTGTCCTTCTTGCTGTAAGCCTTGCAGGACAGCTATTAAGGGAGATAATTCCTTAGCAGGGCATTTTGGCTGAGGGGCAGCTCAGAAAGTACAGTTGTATACACTTACCATAAATGTAGATGCTCGAGTGTATTCACTGTTGCAGTCATTACATTTGGGTAATCTGCTGGCAGGTTGCCCTCAGTCAGCCTGAATTCCAAAGTCTTGGATCCTGCATCAGTTTCTGTCTCCTCTTCCATGACGTCAGGTCGTCAGGGGTATAAAACAAGCAGCCGACGTAATTTTCTTTAGTTTTACTTGCTCCAGATGTCAGGGGCCCCCAAAATGGTAGCAAAAAAATATATATAAGAACTATATATACATGCATCAATACAAACTTTACCTTCATATACAAGCAAATACACCACATAGGTTGTAGAAGATAGAGAAGGAAAGATAAACTCCAGAATGAAAGGGGGACGGCGGGCAGGTAACCTGGACTGCAACAGTGAATACACTCGAACATCTACATTTATGGTAAGTGTACACAACTGTACTATGTTCTTCGTGTTTTACTGTTGCAGTCATTACATTTGGGTAGAATCCCAAAGCTATGGATGGGAGGCTGGAGCTAAACAGCATTAGGTGGGGCTATAAGGCCCTGCAGAAATGCAGTGGCAAAGCCTGCCCTAGACTTAGAGTAGAGAGGCAAATGATAATGCTTTCTAAAGGTGTGAACAGAACTCCAAGTAGCTGCTTCTAGAATGTCTTTGGTTGGTACTCCTCTGAGAAAGGCTGCTGAAATAGTTGCAGCTCTGGTGGAATGAGACCTAATGCCCTTGGGCACAGATTTGCCATGGTGTAAGTAGCAGAAACAAATGCAGTGGATTATCCACTTTGAAATAGTCTGCTTTGAAATAGCCTTTCCTTCTGATCCTGCAACATATGTCACTAGTAATTGTTCAGTTTTTCTTAGAGCTTTAGTCCTGCTCAAGTAGAATCTTAGCTGTCTGTGTACGTCCAAGGAATGCAGAATTCTCTCCCCCTTGTTTTGTGGATTTAGATAAAAGGTTGGCAGATGAATAGTTTGGTTAAGAGCCACACTGGAAACCACCTTAGGCATAAATGTTGGATTTGTCCTCAGAGACACCCTGTCTGGGTAAAATATGATAAAAGGCTCCACAGCCATGAGGGCCTGTTGCTCTGAGATTCTTCTTGCTGAAGTAATTGCTAGCAGCAGAGCTGTTTTCCATGATAAGAACTTTATATCAGCAGTAGCAGCTGCTTCAAATGGCGGCAGGGTGAGCTTTTCCAACACGTAATTGAGGTCCCATGCAGGTATTGGTGATCTTCTAGGAGGCCTTAAAATGTTGGCTCCTCTAAGATACTGCTTTAGTAAAGGATGAGAAAAGATTGGTGGCTCTGTATTGTAATAAGTCGAAATGGCAGAGGCATGGATTTTAATTGATGAGAAAGATAGGCCTTTGTCAAGCATCTCAGTCAAGTATTGTAATATCTGAGGAATATTTAGTTCTGCTGTATCAGTTCCTTGTGCTTGATTCCAAGCTCAGAATCTCTTCCATTTATCAGCATAAAATTTTCTAGTACTAGGGCTTCTGGCTTCCAAAATGACATCCATCACAGCTTTACTGAGAGGTGTTGTTTGTATAACTATATGATCAGCCATGCTGCCAGGTTCAGTGTCTGGTGTTGATTGTGCAGGATCTGATTGTTTTGCTGGGACAATAGTTGAGGTCTTTGAGGTAAGGTCCAAGCTGGGTATTGAGACATGTTCCATAGGATTGGGTACCAGTATTGGCGGGGCTAGTCCGGGGCAATTAGTATCTTTGGTTTCTCTTGTCTGACTTTTAGGAGGACCTTGGGAAGAAGAGGCAGAGGAGGAAAGGCATAAACTGATAGGTTTTTCCCAACTGAAGGATAGGGCGTCCACTTTCCACGCTTTTCTGTGATAAGTCCTTGTGCAGAATCTTTTCAACTGGTAATTTTGAGGAGAGGCAAACAGATCTATGTCTAGGCTCCCCCATTTCTTTTTTATCATGCTGAAGACTTGTGGATCTAGTTTCCACTCGTGTGGATGCATAAGGTTTCTGCTTAAGTCGTCTGCCAGAGTATTTTGTTTTCCTGGCAGGAATTGAGCTTGAAGATGTATTTGGTAAGTCAAAGCTGTGTCCCACAGTGCCATGGCTAATCTGCAAAGGGGATATGAGTGCGTGCCCCCCTGCTTGTTTATGTACCACATAACCGTGGTGTTGTCCGTCTTTATCAGTAGTTGTCCTGGATGAAGTAAGTCCTTGAAGGCTGTCAGGGCATTTTGAACAGCTAGCATCTCTTTCTGATTGATATGTAGATGCATTTGTTTTGGGGTCCATATGCCCTGAATGCATCTTCCCGCCATGTGGGCCCCCCATGCATAATCTGATAATCTGTTAAGTTTTGGCTGGCAGGGGGTAGAGTGAAGGGCCGTCCCATGTTTTGGTGACATGCCTTTGCCCACCATAGAAACTCCTGTTGTAGGCAGGGAATGAGAAGAATCATTGTTTCCAGACTGTGACAATGTTGACTCCATAAACTTTTTAGGTACCATTGAAGTTTCCTCATATGCAGTCTTGCATATGGAATCAGTAGGATGCAGGATGCCATGAAACCCAAAGCCTGCAGAATCTGTCTTGCAGATAACTGGGTTTTTGTTGCCATCAGTTTGAAGTAAGTAGTCGGTTGCCTTTGCTTGTCTGGCATGAGGAAGGACATCTGGGTAGTTGTAATCAAGCTTGCACCCAGGAATGTTATCTTTTGAGAGGGTACCAGTTGTGATTTCTTTTCATTTATTGTGTACCCTAGGCATGTTAGAAGCCATTTCACAAATGCCAGGTGTTGAAGAAGAATGTCCTTGTTCTCTGCTTGAATGAGACAGTCGTCCAAGTTAGGATATATTTGTACACTTCTTTGTCTGCAAAATGCAATCACTAGTGCCAGGCACTTTGCAAAGACCCTGGGCACAGTAGATAAGCCAAAGGGCAGTGCAGAGAATTGGTAATGCATTAAGCCAGCCTTGAATCTGAGGTATCTTCTGCACGACTGCCTTATTGGGAAATGCAGGTATGCCTCTTTTAGGTCTAATGTCACCAGCCAAGCATTCTTGCCCAGCATGGGCAGAAGCTGCTGCAAAGGCAACATTTTGAATTTTGGAATGTCCAGGTATGTGTTCAAAATCGATAAATCCAGTATTGGCCGCCAGGCCTTGTCCTTTCTGGGTACCAAGAACAGTCTTGAGTAAAAACCTTGTCCTTTTTCCTGTTCTGGTACTGGCTGAATGGCCTCCATATCCATGAGGGACATAACCTGTTTCTGTGCCTCTGCCCATTGCTTTTTTGGCAGATCTGGCCAACCGTTTGCCATTGGCAGAGTATGGAAATGGAATCTGTATCCCTGTGATACTATGTTTAGCTCCCACTTGCCCTGGGTTATTAACTGCCAATTTTGAGCAAAAAGTGCTAATTTTCCCCCTAGGGGTGCTGCCAAAAGATAAGTGCTTGGTGAAGGCAGACAGAAGTCATTGGGACTGTTTTCTGTAGGTATGCGCTTTATCTCCTCCAGCTTTGGAGGTGGAAGCGCCTCATTGCTTTGACCTGTATGAATCTTGCGCCTGGTATCTGGAACCCTTAGGGTGTTTGGATTTGCCCCTTTGAGCTCTGTCTGACACAGGAAAGGACCAATATTTTGTTGGCCAGTGTCTACTGAATCTTGGTGGCTGCACTTGTAAGAAGTCTTTTACAGTTTGCATAGACTTAGCTTTGTCTTCCATTTTCTTTAGAACCTCTTCTGCCTTAATACCAAACAGAGTATCATGCTGTAAAGGTGCATCTAGTAATTTAGCTTTAACATGATCAGGAAATTTTGTTCCTTTAATCAGGCATGCCTCCTAATCACAGATCCAGTAACTGCGGCCCTGCAGGAGGCCTCTAAGGAATCAAAACCACATTGCAAAGTATGCTTTCCAACCTGTTCAGCTGCATGCAATAATTCCTGCAATTCTTTATTTTCTGCACATTCAGAAATCAACATAATTTTTTGTTAAAGCAATCCCATAACATTTTGTTGATACTTGAGCATATGAAACTGGCAGTTTAAGGCCCTAACTGCCAAGGTTGCAGATGTATAAACCTTTTTTCTCCATCTATCCAGTTCCCTTGAATCTCTGTCAGAGGAGTGGGATTTTTTGCTGTTGTGGCTTTAACTCCCTTTGGACCCTGTGAAATAGTTTCAGGATCAGCAGCAGGGTTTCTAAATAAAACTTTGTGTGAGTCAGGGACCCTGTAATATCTGTCAGGCTTGCTGGGAGCCGGAGGTAAGGAATCAGGGGTCAAACTTGACTCTGAAAACACATAATCCACAATGTCTAAAACAGGATGTATAGCTAAAGGCCTGTGCTGAGGGAGAAGAAGGAAATCCCTGAGCCTCTTTTTTGATTCTGAGAAATCTTGACTCTCCCAGTGAAAATGCTCTCTCAAAGTATGCAAGGTTTCTCCAAATGAATAATCCTCAGGAGGTGATGCAGAATTTTTGCAGATGGTATAGTCTCCTCTGCATCAGAATCCTCATAGGGAGGTATAGATAATTCCTGATCAGAAGAAGAATCAGAAGAAATAGAAACCTGATCTGAAGATTCATTGTAAGTGTCTTGCCTAGGCCTCTTATCTGGAGGGGGATGGGAACCCCTGATCAAGGTAATTAAGTCTTCAGCCATTTTGATCATCTGTTTTTTAGGCATTGAGGCCTGTGCACGTGGCTCATGCGTCGTTTATTTAGTTTTAGAAGTTGCTTTTGTCTTTGGTTTTGTAGCTGTTGTCGGTTTGATATAAAAATGTTGAGGCTTGAATATACCCTCTGAAGCCAGTACCTGCTCAGCGGCTCCGGACCCATCTGAGGGAGATACATCAGTGGGTCCAATACTTTGAGTATCTCGCGGCATGGCCGACTCCACATGGGTGTCGGTAGGGGCCTGCGACTCGAAAATAGCGGGTATCAGAGGCTGCAAAAGCACCTCACTGAGTACTGGCTTAGGAGAAGCTTCGTCGTCTGTTTTGGACCTCAACTGTTTCTCTCTGTCCTTTTCTTTGCGCTTTTTATGTACTCCGGTAGTCGGATTGTTATCCGACGACATTTCTGGGTAGTTAAATCTGTTTCCAAAATACTTTGAGGCAAAAATATACTGACGCTTAATAGTGCATTGGTTAAATCTAGCACAAAACTGACATCCAGGCACATTGTGATCAGGGCCTAGGCAAGGAATACAGTATAAATGGAAATCCTTATGAGGTATTTGCTTCCCACAAGTAATACAATTATTAACTTTTTCTGGTATCGGCATGGAGCAAAAAAAAAGTTTCCCTAACGGGGTACTTAGCTTTAGTGAAGACTTCAGTTCTGAAACTCAAACTCAAATATTTCAGGAGTCGCCCGACCGGCACTTGCAAAATGCTTCTGCTTCGGGCACTGCGTGGCAAGAAAGACTAAAGAAAATGGTGTCGGCTGCTTGTTTTATACCCCTGACGACCTGACGTCATGGAAGACGAGACAGCAACCGATGCAGGACCCAAGACTTTGGAATTCAGGCCGACTGAGGGCAACCTGCCAGCAAATTACCCAAATGTAATGACTGCAACAGTGAAACACGAAGAACATCAGGTATGCAGAGTGAATTCAGCTGGGTAGCATCCTTCTTGCTGTAAGCCTTGCAGGACAGCTGTTAAGGGGGATAGTTCCACGAGGGAAAGGGCCACCGACTGGGTCTAGGAGTCACTAATGTGACCTTTAAAAACCGGGAGAACAAGAAGGGTAAACGTGGAGGGGAGAAAAAAAGGGTAATGAATTGAAAAAGTACAGGTGCCTCTTTCCACTGTAGTCTGTGTAAGGGATTTTAGGTCCTGATCTACAAATAGCCCTCTCAGAGACACACAGCAAGCATAGTCCATTAAGAGAACCATAAAGAATATCAGCTGGTCAACTGTTACCACACAAGGAAGCTAAAGGAGTTTAGGAAGTAGTAAACAGGGAACTCCCCACATTGTTGCATAACGATTTAAATCTTCAGCATCACTTTCTCCTTCTGGTGAAGCTTCCTTTAAAAAAAGAGAAATGGGCCTGGTTCCCCTTTCTGAATTTCCACTACAATATTCCCTTGCAAAGTTGAAGCACATTTTCCTCAATATTAGAACTTGTGGAGAAAAGCTGTAATTCCAAGATGGCTGCACACCGAGTAACAGCTTAATTCTAGCTCTCCCAGTATGAAAACAGAAACTCAGCAGACAAGGCCAGTAGACTTGTGTTTATTGGTAATTTTCTGCAACTGGCTAGTATGTGTACTGCCTGGATGCCAGGAAAAAAGAAATAGAGGACCTGGAAAAAAAAGCTACAAAAAGTGAGGAAAAAACACTGACCGGTGAAAGTTCTACAGCTGTTTAACAAAAAGCAATACAATCCGCAGACATGAATTCCAGTAACCTACAGGAAGATATAAGACAACTGTACACAGGCCTGGTTAAAATAAACAAAACACTAATGGAGTATATCAACACAGACAACAAGGTGTTTTCTAGTAATTGCTTTTTTGGCAGCCACCTTACTTAGATATAGCAAGGCTTTACCATGTCTAGGCAATTCCGATTCTGTACAATAGATCATCTCCCTCGTCACATCAATCTGCCCACCCAGCATCTCCAACAGAGCATCCCGCAGGGAATCCTTAAAGTCTGCCAACTCACCTCACTCCCAGAAAATATGTTCCCAATTATCTTTCTTCCCTGTCACACCTCTATTTGCTGTCTACCTGAGGAATAATTCTGTAGAGTCTACATGGAGTATAAAAATATCTATGTAAACATTTCCAAGCAAAAATCCTAAATCTTCTAGATATTTTTGCATATTTGGTATATATATATATATATATATATATATATATATATATATATATATATATATATATATCCTACACAAATGCACTTTATAAGCACTTACACTAGTGTATGGCTTGCGCTATCCCTAACAGAACCAAGATGCTATCCTCCAAAAAAGGAAGCCAATCTGGTGGTCCCCTGCCACAAACAAACTCTACAACAGAAGAAAGAAACTGTTGCAAAAAAAAGAGTAAAATCCCATGATTGGAGGAACTCCCCGGTCAGCCTCAGTAAGAAGCCGAGATCCCTCATAAAATCCTCCAAAGCTAGTTACGAAAACAAAATCACCACTGATTCTAGACAGCCACAAAGCATTCTATAGCTATGTCAAGAATATCAATGGCAACACTCAGATCTGCTGTGAGTTACAGCACAATGGCACCAAATATATAGAACCAACTGATATTGCCAGCATCCTGGCAGATAGGTTCAGTGCTAACTTTACCCCCCTCTCACCTCCTAAAGGGCCCAGCTCTATACCAGAAGAATGCAAAGTTCCTGTAATCACGGTTGCACAGGTAAAAAACACACTCTCCAAAGCCAGGAACACAGCATCCATGGGACCTGACAACATCCCAGGCTGCATTCTACACAAACTACAGAACGAACTGGCACCCCATCTAAGTACCATGTTCAATCATAGCCTCACCTCAGGCTTTGTGCCCACTGAATGGCGCACAGTGACAGTTATTCCACTCCACAAAGGGGGAGCCACCACGGACCCCGGGAACTACCGCCCCATTAGCCTGATGAGCCTGGTCTGCAAGGCCATGGAACGTATCATCATGGAACTTATAAACAAAGACATTGGTAATCTCCAAAGTCTGGACCCCCACCCAGTTCGGATTTGTAAAAGGCAGATCATGTCTCCTAACCCTGATAGACTTCTTTGAAGCAGTCACCAAAGCTGTAGACGAGAATAACGTGGTTTACACAGCCTATCTAGATCTTGCCAAGGCTTTCAACACCATCCCCCACTCTGGAATTATAGATAAACTCACTAAACTAGGTATGCATCCCTATGTCACAAGATGGGTTGCCAACTGGCTCACTGACAGAACCCACACTGTGAAAGTAGCAGACTCCAAATCTGACTTCAAACCAGTGACAAGTGGAATCTAGATATATTATTAATTTTAATATTCTTTTTCCAAATGGCATGAATTTGGAAATTTGAATGTTAAAAATGAAAAATGAATCAAGTTGGAATGTGTATGAATTATTTATTTATTTATTCATTTATATGTTATTTATTAGGACAAATACTTGATTGATTGATTAATTATATAATTATCTAATTTTTGTAAGTGGTATATAAAGACTTGTATTTCAAATTGTAAGTTATTCCATTGAAGGTGAAGGCCGAGGTACCAGAATTGTAATAAAACTCAAAATCTTTCTACAAGTTTGGCTGTTATTTTCGTTGCTGAATTTTGGAACTGTGTGGTACAATTTATTTTTGGAGGTGTTGGAGTTGTTTTTGTGGTCAATTATAATGTCCAGCAACGAAACAGCAGGACCACCTGAAAGTGCTAGGAATGGTGTTAATGCTTTGGACCTAGCTTCCATTTGAAAGGACAGAGAGAGGAGGTTAGCCTCCAATGACCCGTGGTTGTGTGTTAGCAAGGATCATACCATGAAATTTGATGAACTTGAAAAATTGATGGTTAAAGAAATGACGTTTTTTATGACCTGAAATTACTAGAGAAATATGTGAGTTCTAATATTACTCCCAGGGGACTCAGGGTGGATCGATTGCCTGCCTACGAGTTCACTGACCATGAATCAGATCTTCTGGCAGAATGGAAGGAAATTTCCCTACAATGTACTTTGAATTGGTTGCGGGTATTTATTAGGCGTAATGAGAGAACGCTTAATAAGGTACGTTCTGATATTATGGAATTGCAAGACACTCTTATTCATAGTTCGCTTGAGGGTGACTTTGAGCAGAATTTAACTGAAATAAAATTAAGGGTGTCCAAAATTGAAATGCAAGTTATTCAACGGAAGAAAAAGAAATTTGTACGCGATACCAATGACTATAGTACAGGGAACATTTTTTCTTGGCAATATGGCTTTAAGAAGGGGCGGGGTAGATCTGCTTCAAAATATAGAAGAAGCAGATCTCGCGGCCCTAGGGACACTTCCGGTTCAACGGTGGAGATGAGTTTGGCGGGAAGGAAAAGTGTTTCTTTTGAGGAGTCAAATTTGGAGGTCTCATCGGGTTCCAATAGTTCTAAAGAGAATCACCGACAAGCAGAGCCCAACTCAAAGAAAAGGTTGCAATCGGCGTTTTCAAGCCAAAAGAAAGAGGAATTGATTTTTTACCAGTAGGACGAGGAATTGTTGATTGTGGACATTTATTTGGTGATGGTGGTGATTTTGCATTCGTTTTAGACAAACATTTGTTAGATACAGGTGAGAATATATTATTAATTTGTCTGATTTAATTATTACTGACACAATGAAAAAAGTATTATACAAAGGGATGAAGTTTGTTCCTACACATGTGCCCTCTCTGGCCGATGTTATTCTGGAGGTCAGAGAGTTTTGTAGGAAATTGCATCTCAAAGTATATTTTGCTAACAAGGAAAGTGTGTCTAAAATTGATGCAAATGAAGCAATGGTATTGAAGGACATTTCTGTTTTTGAAAATTCATTACTGGATATGTCTATTTATGAAAATGAATTTTTAGACATTTACCAGGAGGAGGAAACTGATATGTTTTCTGATGGTAATTTTGAATTTCATACAGGTTATGGAAAGTTTAATGTTCCTAAAGTACCATATGTAAGTGAATTTGTTCCACCAAGATTGAACAATAGTATTAATGTTTTTGAAAAAACCTTAAGTAAGCAATTAATGAAAGATTTTGCATTTTTTAAAAAACATTTAGTGGAATACAATTTGTCAAGGGTAGAATGGCAAGCTTTTTGTGAATTGAGGGAGAATTGTGAGAAATATGTCATTACGGAATCTGACAAAGGTGGTAATTGGGTAATTTTGCCCAGGGAGAAATACAATTCTATAGTCTTAGATATTTTATCTGATACAAATACTTATGTTTGCTTGCCTTCTAACCCAATAGGAGAGTTTAATGATGCTTTATTTGAGGTTTTGGAAAGAGGTGAACGCTTGGGTTTTTTTACATCTATGGATGTTAAGAAATTGTTCATTAAAAAGCCAAGGGATGCTAGATTTTTTTATTTTGTCAAAGGTACATAAGGATTTGAAAAATCCACCAGGACGTCCAATTGTTTCAAGAAGACATGCTTTTTTACATAATGTTGGCTTGTTTTTGCACTCGGTATTGGAGGTGTATCTTTCAAGGATACCCTCACATGTTAAAAATACTAAGGAAGTATGTGATTCCTTTAAGGAAGTCACTTGGGAGAACAATTTTTACTGGGTGAGCATGGATGTTAAGTCTTTGTATACAAGTATTAGTATTAAATGGGGCCTGGAAGCAGTGGGTAAATTGCTGGGTGAGGGTCCAAGAACTTCTAAAAAATTTTTGCAAAAAGAAGGTACGGCAATGGGTGCCTGCTTTGCTCCCTCTTATGCCATTATTTTTATGGGATATTTTGAAAATCTGTTTGTTTATTCAAAATATTTTTTTCAAAACAGAGTGGTTAAATATAAGAGATTTATAGATGACCTCTTGTTTTTGTGTAAAGGAGATCCCAGGGAATTTGAAGATTTTGTGTCTGGCCTTAAGATGAATCCATGTGGTTTAGATTTTACTTTTATTATTGGTGGCAATAATATTCAGTATTTGGATATAGAATTTTATGTGGGGTTGAATGGCAAGATTCAATATAAGCCTTTTCACAAATCCACAGCAGTTAATAATTTTCTACATGCATCTAGTATGCATAGTGTCCACCTTATTGATTCTTTACCTTTCGGGGAATTCAAATGTATTGCATGTAATACCTCTGAGAGGAATACTATTATGTTGGAATTTGATAGAGTGTATCAGAAGCTTTGTGCTAGGGGTTATTCTGATGAAAGTGTACATTTTGCTAGATTAAAGGTGGAAAGAGAATTGGGCTTAAGGCATAATGAATTCAGTTCTTGGAATAGGGAACATAAAAACAATGGAGGAAACAAGAGGGGCAAGGATAAAAAGGCAATGGATGATAGGGACCAAATATTTTTTGTTTCCAGATTTTCAGGATTTTCCCATATTTTTAGAAGTACAGTATTGGCATTGTTCATAGGTTCATAGGTTCATACTAGGCTATCTGCCCAAGGGCATTTATAAGCCTAGCCCATAGTTATTTGGCTTTCGCCACCCCTTTAGTTTGAATAAAACTATGCCTATTATTTTGCTGTGCCTCTGTCAAGCAGTGACACTGAAGTAATCCCTGGGGTATATCTGCGATCCCCCATCCATTGGTCAAGATTCCTCTTGAACAAGGCCAGCGAGGTGCTCTGCCTCACATGTACTGGGATTTTGTTCCACAGCATAGGGAGTCTCTGGGTGATGAATCTGTCCCTCCAGCATGTTCTATTAATAACCGTGTCAAGGTTTAAGTCTCCGCCCTTGTGGTTCTGAGGGATCTAGATTTTTGAGGTGAACCAGATTCATCAAATCAGGGTTTGACATGGCCTTATATGTCAGGCACAGGTCACCTCTGAGCAAGCGGTATGAGACTGAATAGAGCTGGAGTTCTTTCAGTCGGGCAGCATAAGACATATTTTGAGACCCTTTATCCTTTTGGTGAGGAACTTTTGGGGCCTTTCCAGCTGCTGCAGGTGTCTGGTCAGATACATTCCGAATGGGGCATTGTACTCAATCATAGGTCTAATGAGTGATGAGTACAGGGGGCGATGACCTCCCTTGATCTAGATGTGAATCCCTTCATGATCAGGTGGGCAATGTAGAAGGTTTTCCTAACTACTTTAGCAACATGAGTGTCAAATGAAAGGCTACTGTCAACCTGGGTCCCCAGATCCCTGATGACTTCTTCTGTGCTCAGTGGATTGCCACCTATATGGTAGCTAGGGGTAACCTTGTTTTTCCCGAAGGGTATGACTATGCATTTCTTGGCATTTAACTTTAGGCCATGGCTCTGGCACCAGTTATCCGTTTCTGTGAGGCCCTTCTGAAGGATATCTGTGTCAGATGTGTTTTCGACTATGGCCCAGTTTGCAGTCATCTGCAAACTTTGTCAGCCATAACCCTCCTGTGTTTGCTTGTACTTCAGAAAAGTAGATGCCGAACAAGAGTGGACCCAGGACTGAGCCCTGTGGGACACCACTTGTGACAGGATTTGAGTCTGACATGGCTCCAGCAACTCTGACCCTGTGGGTTCTGTCACTTAGCCAGTTTGCAACCCATCTTGTGATGTATGGGTTTACATTCAGGCTGATGAGTTTTTTGATGATACCTGAGTGGGGTATTGTGTCGAAGGCCTTTGCCAGGTCAAGGTAGGCTGTATGGACTGCCTTTCCCTCATCAATGGCCTTGGTGACTGTCTCGAAAAAGTCAACCAAGTTTAAAAGGCATGATCTGCCTTTGACAAAGCCAAACTGGGTTGGATCCAAAGTCTGCAAGTTCCCTATGTCTTTATTTATGAGTTCCATTATGATCCTCTCCATGGCTTTGCAGATAAGGCTTGTCAAGCTAATGGGGCGGTAATTTCCAGGGTCGGTGGAGGCACCGCCCTTGTGAAGTGGGACCACAGTCGCCGTGCGCCACTCCTTGAGTGCGTATCCTGAGGTGAGGCTAAGATTAAACAGCTGTCCTAACTGCGGGTTTAATTCCTCATTGAGTTCATGGAGCACACAGCCGGGGACACCATCCGGTCCCATGGATGCTGTGTTTTGCTTTGGAGAGAGCAGTTCTCACCTGGGCGTTGGAGATGTTTGGGGGCTACAATCCTCTGGTATAGATATCTCTCCTTTTGGGGGAGGGAGAGAAGTTTGCACTGAACCTGTCAGCCAGTATGTTGGCAATGTGTAGGTTCAGTAATCTTCACATAATTTTGAACTAATTCTGAGCATATCTGGGAGTTTCCTCCTAGGTTTCTAACATAGCTAAAGAAGGCCTTATGATTGTCTTTTGAATCCTTGGCGATTTTTCTCTCAAAATTTGCCTTGGATGATTTTATGAGAGCTCTTATTTTTTACTTATAATGATCAAAGGTGTCTTACCTTTCAAGGATTTTGCTCTATCTTGTAGTAGCTTCCTCCTTTTGTTGTAGAGCTTGTTTATGGCTGGGGTCCACCAGACTGGACGCTTGCCTTTGGTACAAAGAGTCTTAGTTTTGTTTGGGATTGACTGATCCATGCAGTCCTGTAGGTGCTGGTAGAAGGCATTTGTAAGTGATTCAGCGGTTTGAGTAATGTTTACCACTGGCTCAGGGGCCTTAAAGGAGACCACACTAGTTTTTAGAAGTGTGAAGTTAAGGATTTAATTTTGTGGCCTATCATTATGAATGATGATGGCTTAAAGGATATTATTCCAAGGAAATTGACATTTTCTTTTGGGAGGTTTCAAAATTTAAAAGAATTAGTAAGAAGTAAGAAAAATAGGGTTAAGGCAGCAAATGCAGGTGCCCATGCTTGTGGAAGATGTAAGGTATGTAATAAGATTAGGAACCTAGATGGGACTAGAATTAATGTTTTTTTATATAATGCCAGGGATTATTTTGATTGTAATTCTTTTGGGGTTGTTTATGTTATCGGGTGTAACTGTCCAGTACCAAAATGGTATGTAGGACAGACAAAACGTAAGGTTAAAACAAAAATTTTAGAATATCTGGGGGATGTTAGAAATTCAAGATTAGATAGCCCGGTAGCTAGTCACTTCCATAAAGAACATGGGGGTGCAGTTAAGGATTTAATTTTTAGTGTTGTAGCTAAACCTTATGGGTCAATGGAGTCTGACAGTAATTTTCTAAAAAGATTATTACATTTGGAATCTAGATATATTAATAATTTTAATATTCTTTTTCCAAATGGCATGAATTTGGAAATTTGAATGTTAAAAATGAAAAATGAATCAAGTTGGAATGTGTATGAATTATTTATTTATTTATTCATTTATATGTTATTAGGACAAGTACTCTATTGATTGATTGATTAATTATATAATTATCTAATTTTTGTAAGTGGTATATAAAGACTTGTATTTCAAATTGTAAGTTATTCCATTGAAGGTGAAGGCCGAGGTACCAGAATTGTAATAAAACTCAAAATCTTTCTACAAGTTTGGCTGTTATTTTCGTTGCTGAATTTTGGAACTGTGTGGTACAATTTATTTTTGGAGGTGTTGGAGTTGTTTTTCTGCTCATAAAGTCCCAGCTTACTCTGTCAAATGCTTTCTCTGCATCAAGACCCATCAACAACAATGGTATTTTCTTACATTCTGCTTACCTCTGGATCATCAATGTTCTGTTGTTTTTTAAATATTTGCCTCCCCTCCACAAAACCACATTGATCCATATCTATCAATTTTGCCATTACTTCTGCCATTTTTTGTCCATTATAGACATAAACACTTTATAATCATGGTTTAGTATTGAAATGGGCCTGTATGAAGCTGGATCTGATGGATCTTTTCCCTCTTTAGCTTTTACAGCCACCACTGCTTTCTTCCTGGATGTTGGTACTTCTTTGTCCACCTCTTAAAATACTGTTAAACAATACCTTCCAGATATTTATCAGTTTTTCCCTCCTAGCTTCCAAACTTCTACAGGAATACCATCTATTCCTGGGGACTTTCCTGTAGACTGGTTATATATCACCATTTTTATCTCATCTCTTCCTATCCTAACTGTTATTAACTGAGCCTCATCTACCTCTAACCTTGGCATATTTAATTCTTCCATAAACATTCCATTTGTACCTTTTCTTGATTTCCATATTTCTCTGCGTTATACAGACTCACAGTATTTCTAAAATATTTCTAATACCTCTATAGGATCTCTTGTTACCTTTTTTACTATAGGTTCCCTAAACTGGCGAAAGCCCTTTCTGCTTTATGTTGCCTGAGTCATTGTGCTAAACGTTTTTGTGCTCTAGAGTTATTATCGAAAAACAGTTGCTTAATAGCAATATTTCCAAAGTCATGCATATTATTGAGGCAATCCCTTATTTTCTGTTTAGCATTCTGTAGTTGCTCCTCTTCTTATTATGTGAGATTCCCCCTATTCTGCCATACATTCAAATTTGTCAGTCCCTCTAAATAATTCTTGTTGCTTCTTAACCATATTTCCCTTTATTTTATTCCTACCCTATTTTTAAACTCCACTTTAATTTTATCTCACTCCCTACCTATATTTTCAAAAGAAATGTTTATCTTCTTTAATAGCTCCTGAATAATTTCCACTACCCATTCATTAAATTCCTCTTTTCAACAAATAGGTGGGAAGGCACCAGTGTGTCATTTTTATTTCATTACCTTGTATTTTTATTTTAGTTATTATTGGCGCATGATCTGAAACATTTATTGGGTGCGTATGAAGACCTTCAATTAAATGCATATGTTCCTGTGAAATGTAAATTCTGTCTAGCCTAGCCAGTTTTTGTATCTTGGGGAAAAGTATGTAACTTTACTCCAAAACTACTAGTACTGAATTCACATCTTCCATGCCAAATATTTTCATAAATTTCTTCTAAAGTCTACCCTCCTTTGTTATACGTTCCCTTCTGGGACCCCAAACACATCTTCACTGCTGCAAATCAAATTCCAGTCCTCTCCTATAAGCTGAAAGCTGGTTATTTATCCCAGAATTTTCTTAAGCTCCATTATAGCAGTTTTAGGTGGAATATAAATACTTGCCAATGTAATCCTCCTCCCATTCCAGTAGCCTCATAAAACTACAAATCTACCATTATTATCCTTTTTATCCTATTCTATCACTACTGAAGCTCCTCTTGCAATTAATATAAGTTCTCCTATTTTCCTTTGTCCCACGTATTCAACTGAATAACCATCCTGAAAACCTTTTTCATCAAATTTACGTTTGTTTTTCTCCAAGAGTGTCTCATGTAGCATAACTATTTGCAGTCTACTTTTTTAATATAGTTCATCACTCTTTCTTTTTTGTATTTATCTGTGAGACCATTGACATTTAAAGACATTACATAAGGCATTATTGTATTAAAATGTTATTATTCACACCTTTTATGTATAACACCTTTTTGTTAAATGTCTAGTTCTAGCTTTTGTGTTACAGGCATACACCGTTGGGCAGGCTAAACTTTTATACAGTTGTTTCTTGTCATATCCATTTGAGCCTATGTCACATCTTATGAAAAAAAGAAGTTATGTACTCACCATAATGTTCCATGTGTGTTGTCCATCTCGCTTTCATTCTTCACTGGTTGGGTTCGGAACCAATCCTCGGTTCCGACTCAGTCATATACAAAAGCTCAATGTCTTCCACTAGCTCATGGCTGAAGCCCCTATCCCATCATGCTCTAGTAAGTCTCCTCAAATCTTCTTTGCTGATATAACAATAGGTACCAAATAAAAACTACAGCATACCTAATAGAGTACTGAAAAAGGTTAGAGCACATTAATTACCAAGTGTAACCTCTGGGTCCTCCAGGAGCCCAAGGCTGGGGACAGGAGGGTGGGATGTAAGAAGGAAGGCAAGATGGAAAGCACACATGGAATGTTATGGTGAATACGTAACTTCTTTATGTGATGTTGTCCT
The DNA here is from genome assembly GCF_019279795.1 of Protopterus annectens. Taxonomy (NCBI): domain Eukaryota; kingdom Metazoa; phylum Chordata; order Ceratodontiformes; family Protopteridae; genus Protopterus; species Protopterus annectens. Next base: position 881,489,280 of record NC_056733.1, on the reverse strand, counting down.
ATCTCGCTTTCATTCTTCAATGTTTGGGAGAGCGTCCCTAGCACCATGTGTCTTGCGTGGCTCACAGGAGAATATTCTTCAGAACAGGAGACTCAAAGAAGGCCCTGTTCCTGGATGCCAAATCCACTTTGTAATGAGTGATAAAGGTATGTGGTGTTGCCCATCTAGCTGCAGCACAAATAGTATCAATTGGTAGTCTAGCTCGACAGGCCGAAGAGGTTGCTATGGCTCTTGTAGAATGACCTTTGACTTTAAAGCCCAGATGTAAAAGTAATACAATCTGACAGCCATTTTGAAATTGTGACTTTAGATGCAGGAGGACCTTTCTTAGAGTCTGAGAATGAAACAAATAATTGGTCAGATTTTCTAAGGTCCTCTGTCCTATGTAAGTAGAAGGATAATTGCCTATGCACATCTAGTTGGTGTAGCATATATTCTGCTTTGTTGCCATAGGTGGGAAAAAAGACTGGTAGCTCTATGGACTGATTCAAATTTGACTCTGAGCATACTTTTGGTAGGAATGATGGGTTTGTTTGAAGGGATACTCTGTCTTTGTGGAAAATCATGTAGGAGGGCTTTATCGATAATGCTTGTACTTCTGAAACTCTTCTAGCAGAAGTCATGGCAATCAAGAAAATTGTTTTCCAAGTCAAAAACTTTAGATCACAGCATAATGCAGGTTCAAAGGGGGGGGGGTCAAATGAGATAAAACAAAGTTTAGGTCCCATGGCACTGGAGGAGTCTTAATGGGTGGTCTTAATAAAATAGCGCCCTTCAGAAAAGTTTTGCATAGTCTGTGAGACATCAGATTTGGGCCTGATTCACTTATATGAAAATTAGATATCTCTGCTAACTGAACTCGAATAGTGGCTGCAGCTGCACTTTCATTGAATAGCCTTGTCAAAAATTCAAGAATGGACATTATAGATGCAGAAAAGGGATTACTGTGGTTATTTAATGCCCAGGAAGGAAATCTTTTCCATTTGCTCATATATAATTTCCTCGTTGAAGCCTTATGAGACAAGGTCAAGATATGTTTCACAGATGAAGATAGATTAGGGAGCCTGGCTATGTTTGGAATCGGAGCAGCCAAGCTGTCAATTTGAGGGTTTGAAGAGAGGGATGATGGAGCATCCCTGACGCATGAGTCAGAAGGTCCGGAACTGAGTCCAGAACCCATGGCTCTTCCTGGAGATGAGGCCAAAGTAAGGGGAACCAGATTTGACGAGGCTAGTATGCAGCAACGAGTATTAATTTCATTCTCACTGAGCTTGCTTTCTGAAGAACTTTGGGTATCAACAGAAAGGGAGGGAAGGCATATAGGAGACCCGAGGGCCAATCGTGTACAAGTGCATCCCTTGGTGACTTCACCAGAGGAGGGATTAGGGCAAAAAAGCTGCTGCATTTGGCATTTATGGATGACGCAAAAAGGTTGCAGCAAGGCTGGCCCCATTTACAGAAAATCATCTCCGCTACTTCCTGTTTTAGGGACCACTCATAAGTTATCAGAATCACTCTGCTGAGTTTGTCTGCTATCACGATGGATTTACCCGGGATGTGCACTGCTAACAGAAAGCATTGGGAGGAGGTCGCCCACTGCCATACTTTCAGGGCCTATAAATATAGGGGGTAGGACCTGGTTCCTCCTTGTTTGTTTATGTACCAAGCAACTGACATGTTGCCTGTCTATATTGCAACAGGTCCCAGCGGAAAAGAGTCCTGTAATGCTTGCAACACTAAAACACCTCTCTCATCTCTAGAACGTTGATGTGCAAATGGGCCTCGTGATCCTGCCAGGTGCCTTGGACTGTTCTTCCCAGATAATGCCCCCCCACCCTATCTGGGAATTGTCAGTGATTACTGTGGCTAATGGGTGTGGAAAAACAAGGGGTCGACCTGATGTCATTTGGGTGGAGTGAAGCCACCAACGAAAGCCCTTCTTGCAAGATTCTGTTACTGAAATTTGGTGGGACATGGGAAGTTGTTGTAGGGACCACTGAGTGAACAGTAGCCACTGTAGAATCCTCATGTGCAGGCCTGCTAACGGAACTAAGTTGATTGCTGCTGTCATCGTCCCCATGATTTTGAGTACTGTTCTTGCCTGAACATTCCTCCTAGAAAGAAGGTTTAACACCTGATGCCGAAGTACTTGAACTCTTTCCGGGGGAAGTTTTGCCCTCAGTTGTGTTGTAGCTAGATCTGCTTTTATAAAAATGATTCCTAGATGATAGCAGAGATGTAATGTGGTGTCCCTTGCTTTTTCCTAGTAAATGCTTGATGGTGGAGGTTAGGAGCCAGTCATCTAGATACAGAAACACTTGGAATCCTGGGCGTCTCAAGTGAGCTGTGACTACTGCCATACACTTGGTGAACACTCTGGGGGCTGTAGTGAGACCAAAGGGCAGAGCCTGAAAGTGGCAGTGACTGGCTCCAAGATGACTTCTGAATGGCCTGTCTATTTTTATGTGGCAGTAAGCATCCTGGAGGTCTATAAACCACATCCAATCATCTTTTCCCAGAAAAGGGAATATTGACTGCAGTGTTACCATTTGGAACTTTGTTTTTTGTACCGATTTGTTTAATCTGCTGAGATCCAGTATGGGTCTCCAGTTCTCTGTTCTCTTTGGCAACAAAAAGAACCTTGAGTAAGTTCCGGATCTTATTTGGTCTGTGTAGACTGTTTGGATGACTCTTTTGTCTAGCAACTTTTGAATTTCTAGAGCTGCCTGTTCCCTTTGACTGGGTGAAATGTCCGGGATTTTTTTTTATGTTTGGGACAGGGAAAGAAAAGAGTATAGAGTAGCCTCTGGATACGATACTTTGTACCCAATTATCTTTTAGTTATGTACTCACCATAACTTCAGATGTTTGGGATCCATCTCGCCTACATTCTGACTGATCGGCTCCGAACCCATTCTGACTGATGGGTTCGGAGCCGATCCTCGGCTCCGACTCGGCACGCTTATGCCAAAGAGCGAAGTCTCTTATTGGCTGAGCTTACTATATCCCAGGATGCACCACTACCAGTCCCCCAGATCTAGTTTGTCCGCATACATGCACACACACATGCACTGCTTATATAACATTGACAGATGATACAAGATAAAAAACAGTAGAACCCAAACCGTTCAATCTCTTCTGATCTCCAAGGCAGGGGGAAGGAGGGTGGGTATTAGGAATGTAGGCAAGATGGATCCCAAACATCTGAAGTTATGGTGAGTACATAACTAAAAGATGTTATGTGATCCTATCTCGCCTACATTCTGACTGATGGGACAGCGTCCCTAGCACCTAAATCCTGGGTGGCTCACTGGAAAACACTCCTGAGTACCGTGGAACCAAATGATGCTCGTCCTTTAGATGCCACATCCAATTTATAGTGGGAAATGAAAGTGTGCGGGTTGGACCAAGTAGCCGCAGCACAAATTTCAGAAATAGCGAGCTTGGAATGGAATGCAATAGAGGTAGCCATAGCTCTAGTAGAGTGAGCTTTGACAGATGTTGTAAGTTGCTTATTTGAAGAGGAATAAGCTTGAGTTATGCAATCTCTGATCCATTTGGCAATAGTAGCTTTAGTGATGGATTTACCCAATTTATTATCTGAAAAGGACACAAACAATTGATCTGTTTTCCGAATTTGCTGAGTCCTATCTAGATAGAAGCGCAATTGCCTGTGAACATCCAATGTATGGAAGGTGTATTCCGCTTTGTTTGAAAATTTTGGAAAGAAAACTGGTAGCTCTAAAGATTGTTGGAGACAGAAATTAGAGCAAACTTTTGGGACAAAAGATGGATTAGGTCTAAGTGATACTCTATCCTTGTGAAAAATCAAGTACGGTGGTTTGATAGATAGGGCTTGAAGTTCTGAAACTCTTCTTGCAGAGGTAATTGCAATCAAGAAGGCAGTTTTCCAAGACAGATATTTCAACTCACATGTAGCAGCCGGTTCAAAGGGGGAAGATGTTAAGGCACGAAGTACCAAATCAAGATCCCACGGAGGCGCAGGATGAAAAACTGGGGGTCTTAAAAGCACAGCACCTTTCATAAAAGTTTTACATAATCTGCTGCTCATCAACGGTGGGTCTGTGGAATCGTGAAATTTGGAGATAGCTGCTAATTGGACTTTAATAGTAGAGACTGAAGATCCTTGATTAAACAAGGATGTCAAAATTTCAAGACCTCTGGTATCGGGGCAGTAATAGGGTCTAATCCTCTGAGTTGAGCCCAGATAGCAAACCTCTTCCACTTACTGTGATACAATTTCTTAGTGGTGGGTTTGTGGGCTGAAGATAAAATGTGAATAACTTCCGGGTCCAAGGTGTGATTTCTGACTATAGTCGGAAGTGGAGGAGCCAAGCTGTTAATTTCAAAGTGTGAAGGGACTGGTGCTGTTGTCCCGACTGATGAATCAGAAGGTCCGAATTAGGTCCAAGAACCAAGGACCGTCCAGAGTATATTTCTGTAGGTAGGGAACCATACCTGATGAGGCCAGTACGAGCAATTAGAATCATTGTGGACCCCAATTGGGAAGCTTTCTGGATGACTTTGGGGAGGAGTGGAATCGGAGGAAAAGCATAAAGCAGTCCTGTTGGCCAAGGTTGGACTAGAGCATCCGTAGCTGTCTCCTCTTGACGCGGGGTCAAGGAAAAGAACCTTTTGCACTTCGTGTTTCGTGGTGTTGCAAACAGATCGCAGCACGGGATCAAAATCTGAGCTGCTACTGTTTCGTTCAGAGACCACTCGTGAGGAGAGAGAATAGTCCTGCTCAGTCTGTCTGCCAATACATTGGATTTGCCCATAATGTGGGTCGCTACCAGGAAGCGCTTGGTAGCCACTGCCCATTCCCACACCCTCATGGCCTCTCTGCAAAGGGGGTAAGATCTGGTCCCTCCTTGTTTGTTTAGATACCAGACTACCGACATGTTGTCTGTATGGATGGCGATAATGCCTTGAGGGAGAAACTTGTGGAGGGCTTGTAAGGACAGAAGTACAGCCCTCATTTCCAACACATTGATATGGAGAGATGTTTCATTGGGAAGCCAAGAACCTTGAACTGACCTGCCCAGACAATGCCCCCCCCCCACCCCGTCTGGGAGGCATCCGTTGTCAAGGTGGCCACCGGAGGGGGTAAAACAAAAGGTCTTCCCTGATTCAGATTGGATGGCAGAAACCACCAGCGGAGGTCCCGTTTGCACATTTCTGTAATCAGTATGTGATGATTGAGGGGGAGATCCTGAAAAGACCATTGTGTCGATAACAGCCACTGAAGAATCCTCATGTGCAATCTTGCCAGAGGAACTAGGAGAACCGTGGCAGACATTGAACCTAAAAGTTGCAGGACCATCCTGGCTGGGGCTTTGGATCTTAGAAGCAGGGCTCGGACTTGATCTTGTAATGTTTGTATCCTTTCGGTAGGAAGGAAGATTCGCATTAACTTTGAGTCTATCTCTGCTCCTATGAATCTTATGCGCTGAGAAGGCAGCAAGACAGACTTTGACCAGTTGAATGTAATTCCCAGGAAGCACCCAGGAGATGGTGGCTTGTAGGTTCTCTAGTAGTAGATGCCTGGTGGTGGCAGTCAGGAGCCAGTCGTCCAGATAGGGAAACACTTGGAATCCGAGACTCCTCAGGTGAGCAGTCACTACTGCCAAACACTTGGTGAACACCCTGGGGCTGTGGTGAGACCAAAGGGCAGAGCACAAAATTGGAAATGACTGTCTCCCAGGCTGAAGCGCAGATACCTCCTGGACGCCTGATGTATCGGTATGTGATAATAGGCGTCCTTGAGATCTATGGAGCACATCCAAACATCTTTCTCCAACAATGGGAGAATGGATTGCAAAGTGACCATTCGGAATTTGGACTTCATGACGGACTGGTTTAGTTTGCTGAGATCCAAAATGGGTCTCAGGTCCCCTGTCTTTTTTGGCACTAAAAAGAACCTTGAGTAATTTCCGGATCCGATCTGGTCTGTGGGGACCGGCTGGATGACTCCTTTTTCTAGCAGCTTTGAAGCTTCTACGGCTGCAATTTCCCTTTGACTGGGTGGTGGGTCCGGGATTTTTTTGACGGTGGGGGTGAGTGTGTGAAGGGAATGGTGTAACCTCCGGCAATAATCCGAAGCACCCATCTGTCCTGAGTAATAGACTCCCAGGCTTTTAGGTGCTTGGCAAAACGGCACCCGACTGGCTCCGGAGCAGCACAGCCGGGCAATCCCTCATGGAGTGTGGGAGGCTGAAGAGCCATGAAAGGACTTGCGGTCTCCAGTGTTGCGGGGGCCTCTGCCGCCTCTGGGACAGCGTCTCCCAGAAAAATTTCCCCGTCCTCTGCCTCTGGAAGGGGAATCTTCCTGCTGTTGAGGAAAGAATTTCTGTGATTTGCGGAACCACATCTTCCCTCCTCTTTTAGCCTTGGGATAAGGCCGAAAGGGAGTGGAATAACATGCTCCTATGGCAGATAAAGTCTTTCCCTCTTGCTCACAGCAGGTAAGAGTGTCTTTTACCTTGGGTCCAAACAAAGAGGACCCATCAAAGGGAGTGTCGGCAAAGGAAGACTTGAAGGCCTCCGCGAAATGAAACAAACGGAGCCAGGCTTGTCTCCGTAGAGCCACGCCTGTGCCTGCTGCTCTGCCCGCCCCTTCGGCCACATATGAAATGAGCCTCATGGACGAGTTAGAAATAGAGGTAAGGATAGCCAACTGAGAGCTAACCGACTGGGCTAGCTGCTCAGGTAGGTTACCTGAGAGGGAGTCTGAGAGCTCCTTGACCAGATCCCTCTGTAGTCTGGTGAAATGTGCCAAATAATTCAGGGACCTCAGAGTAAAGGCCGCTGAAGTCAGGGTGCGCTTCCGTGCAGTCCATGCTCCTAGACTCCTTATTAGGAGGATGGACGGACGTTGAAGCCTCTGCCACGTCCTGCTGGGTAGCAGATGCCACCACCATGGCATCTACAGCCACGCCTTTCGTTAAAAACTCCTTCTCGGGTGGGGCAGACAAAAATTTGTTAGGGCGAGAAGGCACTGGTTCCACAGTATCTGGATGTTCCCATGCCCTCCGACAAACCAAATCCAGGAGCTCGTAGAAGGGCAGAGACACCCAGGAGGCGGAGGGCTGAGCCCCAAAGGCCTTGAGGAACACCGACTCATCAGCGGAGGGGGGTTTGGAATTCCAGCCGCCTCGTTGCTTGAGGATCTCTAGAATGTCTGCAAATGAGACATCATCCGAGGACGACTTTGGGGACCCCTCCGCATCATCAAGATCAGTGTCCGATGTAAGAGACTCATCGGGGGAGTCCACGTGCTTCCTCTTGCACGATCTCTTCCTTGGGGGCTCCTCCGAAGACAACTCCGAAAGACCCTCAGGAGGAGGGAACCCCTGTGGGGGTAACCTCAGGCCCGGGCTCCGCTGCCTAGAGACAGGGGAACTGCCAAAGACCCAGTCTCCATGCCCAGGGAAGGTGCCGGTAAAGCCGTAGAGATGGCCGAAGAAGACTTGGCCAAGGCACTCCTCATAGCTCTGAAGGCCGGACCCCAGAATCCTGGGAGGGTCCAGTCTCGAGCCATGATAGCAGACGGAAGTCCCGCGGCCGAAGCACCGAGAGGGAGGCTTGGAACTGACAGCATTGGTCCCGAAACGTCACCCCCGGGTCCGGCCGAAGAAGTCCGCGTGCTAAACTCGGACCCGAAGGCCGGGGTTGGAGTAAGGGTCGGAGCCGACCCTAGGATCTCCACTGGCTCCATCAGCACCTGCTCCGATGGAGCCGAAGCGGTCGGAGGAGGAATGGCAGTGGGATGGGCTATCGGCTCCGAAGCCAATTGGGTCGGAGCCGAGACAAATTTCTGAAAGACTGGGGACTGGAAAAGTCTTTGGAGCACCCTGTCTATGTCCGAATCTGACATCCTTGATGACCTGGAAGAGACCGAATGGGTCCGAGTAGGCCTCTCCAACGGCTCCAAGGGACTAGGGGACCGGCTCCGAATCGACTCGACAATTATCGGCGCCGAACGAATGTCCAAACCAATTTCCATCGGTGCCGAAGAGGGCTTCGGCGCCGAGGAGGAAGTGTCTGAGCGGACAACCTTCATCGGCTCCGAGATCAGTGGAGCCGATGAAGGTGACCCGCCTCTCGATGCCCCAGACGTCGGCTCCGAACCCAGAGGAGTCGAGGCTGGAGGCATCGAGGCAGACCGTTCCGCCCTCGGCTCCGAAGTCCGTGGAGCCGAAGGAGAAGCCTGCCTATGTTTTTTGGCGGTCGGTTCCAACGGACTGGTCGGAGCCGACGCCCTTTTCTTTTTAGCAGGAGAAGGAGAGGAAGCTAATGCCTCTTCAAATGAGGGTTTAATGAGGCCTTTTAGAATAAGTTTATTTTTCCTCTCTTGGAGGACCCTCAAGGAAAACGCGTGACACACACTACAGGACTCCTGCAAGTGTTTGGTGCCCAAACAGTACACACAGAGAGAGTGGTCATCTGTAATAGACATTTTGAAGCTGCACTTAGTGCACTTCTTAAAACCAGAAGGCCTAGGAGCCTGTGACATTATGGCAACCAATCAAATATAACAGCCGAAAACAAAACACACTAATTACCACAGAGAAAAACTTTTCTCTCTCTCTCTCTTTTTTTTTTTTTTTTTTTAACCAAGAACTGTCACAAAGAGAAACTAGACAGGATCCAAGAACCCTTAAATACAAAACTGAACTTGAAGGCAAAGTTGACAGGGGAAGGCCCTTCAACTGAAAGGAAACCTCTAGTCAGAAAAAAAGGCGCAATCACCACACAAATACTTCACAAAAAGTATCAATCACACACAAAGAGACTAAATAGCCGTTAAAACAGCTTTTTTGTTGAAAATCTAGGAATTCCCTGACATGAAAGTAAGTGAAAAACACTACTTAGCTCAGCCAGCTCGAGACCACGTCTTTGCTTGATAGCGACAAACGAGATCTGGGGGACTGGTAGTGGTGCATCCTGGGATATAGTAAGCTCAGCCAATAAGAGACTTTGCTCTTTGGCATAAGCGTGCCGAGTCGGAGCCGAGGATCGGCTCCGAACCCATCAGTCAGAATGGGTTCGGAGCCGATCAGTCAGAATGTAGGCAAGATAGGATCACATAACATCTTTTGTTATCTCTAGCTAGACTTCTGGGTACAAAGATAAGTGACCCCTGACTGCCTCCAGAGAGGGACAGATGGGCCTACTTTCAGGAGCGCTGAAAGGGTTTATCACAGAATGACTCCCTGTTGCCCTGATTTTGTGGACCCCCTCTGCCTAATGGATGGTGTCTTCCATTACTGCTTCCCCCTCTGCCCCTGGGGGAAGAATCACCACGTGTGTCTTGAAAAGCTCTCTGGGATTTTTGGAACCACATTTTTCCTCCCTTTTGACCTTTTGGGTAAGGTCTAGAAGGTAGAGAAAAATGGACACCTACAGCAGAGAGAGTTCTTCCTTCTTGCCCGTGGCTGCTTATTGTGTTCTTGACTTTCGGCCCGAACAAGGATGAGCCATCGAAGGGGGCATTAACAAAGGAAGATTTAAAGAGTTCCACAAAGTCACACAAGCACATCCAGGAATGTCTCTTAGGGAAATTCCTGAACCCGCTGCTCTACTCGCTCCATCTGCTGCATAAGAAATGAGCCTCATGGAGGAGTTAACTACAGAGTTTAAGGTGGAGAGCTGAGAGGAAACTTTATCTGAAACCCCTGCAGCTACTGAACCTTGGAGAGTATTTTTCTAGCTCCTTCCGGAGATCTCTTTGTAGCCTAGTAAAGTGCATCAGATAATTTGGCGATCTGAGTACAAAGGTCACTGAAGAGAACATGCGCTTTCCATATCTATCCATCGTACAAGACTCCTTGTTCAGGGGATGGACAGATGAGGATGTCTCTGAAAGTTCTTTTTTGGTGGCTACCTCCACCACCATAGCATCTACTTGAACACCCTTGTTAAGGAAATCTTTGTCTGATGGTGCAGTAATAAACTTGTTTGGCCTCCAAGGAACAAGTTCCACTGTATCTGGAGACTCCCATGCCCTTCGACTAACTAATTCCATGAGTTCATCAAAAGGCAGAGACACCCAAGTGGTGGAAGGGTGAGACCCAAAGGTTTTCAGGTATACAGACTCCTCCTCTTAAGGGCTGATAGACTTCCAGCCGCCTCCCTGCTTAAGAATTTCCAGGATGTCTGCAAAGGAGACATCCTCAGAGGGCGACCGGTGGTGGGACCCTCCTCTAGGGAGTTTAAATGCTTCCTCTTGCAAAGTCTCTTACACAGGACATCCTCAGAAGGGTATTCTGGAGAAGTTTCAGAAGAGAGGGGCTCACCCAATGGGGCATCCTGAGGCCTAGGGTCTCCACGTGTCTGTGGACAGTGTAGTGCTGAGACAGACTCTGGTGCTTTTGGGGGAAGAATGTCGGGACCCGAGAGTGGAAGAGTCTGTGAAGACAGCACACTCATCACCTCAAAAGCCCCTGGCCCCTGATCCGAGGAAATCCCTGGCTCCAAAGAACCAGAAGGCATCTCCTGAATCAAGAGGGTTGGCTCCAAGGCCGATGTAGGAGCCGAGCTCACCCACGCCAAAGTCCTGAGAGGCAAGTTCGGATCTGACAAGCATCGGATCTGACTCTCCTCCCCAGACCCGACTGGAGAGTGTTGGTTCCTAGACTCCTCGAATTCAGATGGAACCAAGGATATCACAGGAGACGTTGGGCCCGAAGATCCAAGGATAGGTTTTGGCACTGACGGTTCCACTACAATCGGTTTCAGGCATTCCAACTCTGAGGTCCCAGGTTGGCTCACAGGAGGAATCGATGTTGAAGGGGAAGTCTTGGTGAGCTCTGAATTCCTCTCAGTTGGAGCCGAAAACAGTTTGGCCAGCGCCAGTGTCCTTAAACGTTTGCACACCACCCGATCCACGTCATCATTGGATAGAGTCCTAGAGGACCGAGAGGAGGGAACAGGAGATCTGACTGGTTGCAGTACAGGAAACCTTAAATAGGAAAAACTGGCTCTGTTATTCAAACTTCATCGGCACCGGCACAGAAGGAACCGATGAAGGAAATTTTACTGGCCCACCAGTCTTCAGATCTGGAGATGCCACTTTGCTCAATTGTTTTGCTGGCTCTGACTGCCCAGAAGAAGAAGATGACATCTTTCCAAATTTGTTGGACTTTGAGGATGGAAACATGACTGATTTTGAAGTGCCCTGACCTTTTTCCAGTGCTTCAGAGATGGGGGACTTCAGTAAACCTCTCACTATACGTTTGTTTTTTTCTCTCAAGCAGTACTCTCAAAGGAGTGACAAATGGAACAGGATTCTTGTAGATGCACTGCTCCAAGGCAGTATACACAAATAGTGTGACCATCAGTTATAGACATCTTCTGGCTACACTTTCCACACTTCTTGAAACCAGAAGGTTTGGTTTCCTTGTGATCCTTAGACATATTCAGAATACAACAGTCAACCACAACAATGACCAGAATAACAACAAACAAACTTAACAGTATAGCTAGTGAAAATAACACTGTTATCACTATAATATATATCTATATCTATCTATACACACACATATATATATATATATATATATATATATATATATATATATATATATATATATATATCTATATATATATATATATATATATATATATATATATATAAAATGTTTTTTTTTAACAACAGGAAGAAACAACGTTAACAATTAAAGCAGAAAAAAGTGGAAGGGGTGTCAGTTTTCTAACTTAAACAAAGGTGCCTAGTGATAAGGGAAAGGGAAGAATCAAAGGTAGCCCTCTAATTCAAATTAACAATGGCAGTCCTCTAACTTAAATGAGCTGATGCTTTAAGTTAGAACAGGAAAAAAATATGAGGCAATAATTCACTGACAAACTCTCAAATTTTTAAAATAAACTTTAGCAGTAAAAAAAAGGCAAAAGGAAGCCCTCTAACTAAAAATGGGCTTGAAAGGAGAGAATTTAAGCCGGGATAGGGAAGGAAACAAAGGCTTAGTGGTAAAACGATGGCTAGAAGCAAAACTCACAACAACAAACACTCTAAACTAACTAAAAATGTAATAAAACACTAATCACTAAGTTTATAACAAGCAAAGAATAAAATATTCTAATAATGAATAAAGAAATTTTCCCACTTAGGCAGAGCCAGTAGGGAAGCACCCGATCTGTTTAGTGGTAAATGAGATCTGGGGATACTTACTAGAGCATGATGGGATATGGGGTTCAGCCATGAGCTAGTGGAAGACCTTGAGGTTTTGTATACAGCTGAGTTGGAACTGTGGATCGGTTCCGAACCCAACCGGTGAAGAATGAAGGTGAGATAGGACAACATCACATCTTTTGCTTTTATTGAAAGCCCTCAAACAAAAAAAGAACACACCCCTAATACCTCCTAAAACCTATTAACTTAATACTAGCACACAAATCTATGTACATCTTCAAATATTGAAGTTGTACCCTTCTATAACAGGAACAAATGTCTCAAACTGTAAGAAGCAACAAAAAACAAAAACAGACAGGGAAATCCACTTCTTTATTACAATACTCTTAAAAACTGCAATTTTTCTTTTGCCATGCTCTTTTAACCAGACTTTTTTTATTTACATTGCAGTCCCTACATTTCTTAAAAGTGAACAAGGAAAAAAGAGAGAAGGGAGAAAGAAAAAAAGGAACATCTGTTTACAATAGTATCCCCATTACACTTAAAAATAACTGAGAAAACTTTACTTTATATCATGCCAAGAAAATCATCCACTATAAAAATAATAGTATTAAGAAAAAGTTTTGTTTTACTTACAGTTAACTTTCTCCCTCCTCTTCTCCTCCCCTAAGTATTTTTCCAAACATTAATGACATGAAGTAGGGCATATATTTTAGATTCCCCCAAAAGTCCAACAAGGTCCAAAAAGTTCAATATTTCCAGATTTTCTTGTTCTGTCATAATTCAGAATAAGAAGTTATGTACCTACCATAACGTTCCATGTTAGTTGTCTTCTTCTCGCCTTCTTTCTTGCTGGATGGGTTCGGAGCCGATCCTCGGCTCCGACTCGGCCAATACTATAAGCTCGAGAGCTAATTCCACCGGCTCGAGGCTCCCCTATATCCCACAATGCTAGGCGGTAACTATTCAGATCTCGTTTGATAGCTATACCAAGCAATCCTAGTCTCCATAGAATGGAGTAGGGAAACCCACCTCAAAACAATCTGCGTAAAGGAAGATAGACCTAAGTAAGGATAGAAGAGGTGGAAGAACGTGTGGGAATGACAACTTTCAGAAGAAAAACACAAAATGAATTCCAGTTGGTCTGTCCAGGCTTGGGGGAAGGAGGGTGGGACGCAAGAAAGAAGGCGAGAAGAAGACAACTAACATGGAACGTTATGGTAGGTACATAACTTCTTAATGTTAAGTTGTCAATCTCGCCTTCATTCTTGCTGGATGGGATCGCGTCCCTAGCACCTTATCCCGGGTGGCCTATCTGAACAGACTCTTGAGAACAGTAGAACCAAAATTGGCACGACTTCTGGAAACCATGTCCAATTTGTAATGTGAAATGAATGTATGAGGAGAAGCCCAGGTGGCTGCTGCACAAATTGAATCTATTGGCAGCCTATCCTGAAAAGCTACGGATGTAGCTAATGCCCTAGTTGAATGAGCTCTAGGTCTTGAGGGTAGTTTTTGATGTCTGATCTCATAGATGAAAGTAATTGTAGAGGTGAGCCATCTAGAGAGGGATACTTTAGTAACTGGAAGGCCCAATTTACCTTCCGCATATGACAGAAACAATTGATCAGATTTCCTGAATTGTTTAGTTCTGTCTAAGTAATATCTAAGTTGTCGATGAACATCCAAAAAATGTAGCTTTTGTTCCGACCTGTTTGAATAGTTAGGGAAAAAAACGGGAAGATCAATAATTTGGTTTAGGTTTATTTGAGAAGAAATTTTAGGCAAAAAGGATGGATTAGTACGGAGGGATACCCTATCTTTGTGAAAAACTAAGTAAGGAGGACGACTGCACAGAGCATGGAGTTCGGATACCCTTTTTGCTGAAGTTATAGCTACCAGAAAAAGTGTCTTCCAAGAAAGCAACTTCAGAGAACATGAAGCCGCCGGCTCGAAGGGGGGAAGAATTAAAGATGCCAGAACCAAGTTCAAATCCCATTGAGGCGGGGGATCTTTGATTGGAGGTTTAAGAAGAAATACACCCCTTAAAAAGGCTTTACAGAGTTTGTGAGCCATGATGCTAGACTCTGAAACACCAACATGAAAATTTGATATGGCAGCCAATTGAACTCTAATGGTTAATGCAGAAGATCCTAAATGAAAGAGTTCTGCTAGAAAGTCTAAAATAGACTGGATAGGTGCAGTAAAGGGATCTATGTTTTTTGATGTTGCCCAAAAGGAAAAACGTTTCCATTTGCTACTATAAATCTTCCAAGTAGAAGATTTATGAGAGGCTATCAAGATATCTCGGACCGAGCGAGATATTGAGGGAAGCCTGGCTAAGGTTGGAATCGGAGAAACCACGCTGTGAGGTTTAGAGAAGGCAGAGACTGGTGCAGCTGACCCGATTGGTGGGTTATCAGATCTGGTACTGGGTCCAGATGCCAAGGCTGCTCCAAAAGGTAACGATGAAGAAAGGGAAACCATATCTGTCGAGGCCAGTAAGGGGCAATGAGGATCATAGTCACTCTCAAGGTGATGGCTTTCTGAATTAGTTGAGATATCAGTGGAAAGGGGGAAAGGCATATAGAAGTCCCTGGGGCCAATCGTGGACTAGAGCGTCTCTGGTGGGATGGCCTGGTAATGGGAAGAGAGTGAAGAAGTCGTGACACTTGCTGTTTTGGGGAGTAGCAAAAAGATCGCAGCAAGGCTGGCCCCATCTTAGGAATACTTCTTCTAGAAATGATTTCTTTAGAGACCACTTGTGGGGCATGAGAATTGCTCTGCTCAATTTGTCTGCAATAACGTTGGATTTCCCGGGAATGTGCATTGCTATCAGAAAACGCTGAGAAGATATCGCCCATTGCCAAAGTCTGAGTGCCTCTCGACATAAAGGGTATGATCTGGTTCCGCCTTGTTTGTTGATGTACCACACTACGGACATGTTGTCCATTTGAATTGCAATAGTCCCAGTTGGAAGAGAGTCGTGAAGGGCTTGCAACGCTAAAAGCACTGCTCTCATCTCTAAGACGTTTATGTGCAAGTGGCACTCGAAAGGTTGCCACGTGCCCTGGACTGTCCTGCCCTGATAATGCGCCCCCCACCCGATCAGGAAGGCGTCTGTTGTCAATGTGGCGACCGGAGGGGGGGGGAAGTGAAGGGTCTTCCTCGGAGAAGTTGAGGAGATGTGATCCACCAATACAGTTGATTCTTGCATGCTTGAGTTATCAATATGGTATGGGACATCGGGAGCTGTTGAAAGGACCATTGAGTAAACAGCATCCATTGGAGGATCCTCATGTGAAAGCGAGCTAAGGGGAGAAGGGGAATAGCTGCTGCCATGAGTCCTAGTACCTTCAAAACCAGTCTGGCTTTGACTTTGTTGCATTGTAAGAGAAGAGAAACTTGGTTCCGAATGTCTGACACCCTCTGCTCTGTGAATCTGGCCGAAAGATTGAGTGTGTCTAAGGTGGCGCCTATAAAGACAATAGATTGACAAGGCGACAAGGCAGATTTTTCGAAGTTTATCGAAATGCCTAGAGCTTGGCAAGATTGAATGGTGAAGTCCCTGGATAGGAGAAGCTGATGTCTGGTGGTGGCGGTAAGGAGCCAGTCGTCCAAATATGGAAACACCTGGAATCCTTAACGTCTCAAGTGAGCCGCGACCACTGCCATGCATTTGGTGAACACATGGGTGCTGTAGTGAGACCAAAGGGCAGGGCCCTGAACTGGTAGTGACTGGCTCCCAGCCTGAAGCGGAGATATCTCCTGGAGCGTTTGTTCATTTTGATGTGGTAGTACGCGTCCTGAAGATCTATCGAGCACATCCAATTGTCCTGACCCAAGAAGGGTAGAATGGACTGTAGCGTGACCATCCGGAATTTTGTTTTCTTGACAAACCTGTTTAAGTAGCTGAGATCCAGTATGGGTCTCCAGTCCCCTGTTTTCTTTGGTACCAAAAAGAATTTGGAGTAGATTCCGGATCCTTGCTGGTCTGCCGGGACTGATTGGATAGCTCTTTTTGATAGCAGCTTTGAAATTTCTAATGCTGCTTGTTCCCTTAGACCGGGTGGAACATCTGGAAGGGATCTTTTTGGTTGGGTTGGGATGTGAATAAAGGGAATTTTGTAACCCTCGGATATGATCGACTGTACCCATTTGTCTTGAGTAAGGGAAAGCCAGGCTTTTGGGTACAGTGATAACCTTCCCTCGACTGCCTCCAAAGGTGGACAGCCGGGCAGCCCCTCAGGGGTGCTGAAAGGGTTTGTCAGAGAACATTTCTCTGCTACCCTGGTTTTGTGGACCTCCTCTGCCTCTAGGGCGGCGTCTATTATTCCCCTCTGCCTCTAGAGGGGAATCGCCTTGTCGTCAGATGAGACTCCTGGGATTGTTTGCGGAACCACATCTTTCCTCCCCTTTGACCTTTGGGATAGGGTCTAGAAGGGGTAGAAAAACGGACTCCTACAGCAGAGAGAGTCTTACCTTCTACCTCGCACCTGGTCAATGTATCCTTCACCTGTGGACCAAACAAGGATGATCCATCGAAGGGAGAATTGGTGAAGGACGCCTTGAAAGGGTCCGCAAAGTTGCATAGCCGCATCCAGGCGTGACGTCGTAAGGCAACACCTGTGCCTGCGGCTCTACTCGCTCCATCTGCTGCATATGAGACCAGCCGCATGGAGGAGTTAACGATGGAATTTAGGGTTGCCAACTGGGAGTTCATTGTATCTTTGAACCCCTCAGCTGTAGGATCCTTTATCAGTTCACCCATATCCTTGAGTAAATCTCTCTGGAGACGAGTGAAGTGGCATAAGTAGTTCAGCGACCGCATTGAAAAGGTCGCTGATGAAAACATCCGCTTGCCGTACCTGTCCATGGTCCTAGATTCCTTATTAGGAGGATGGACAGGAACAGAAGGATCAGCTAACAGGGACACCTTTGGATAAAAAATCTTTGTCTCTGGGGGCAGTAATAAATTTGGATGGTCTCCTCAGGGTGGGTTCCACTGAGTCAGGAGCCGTCCAAGCCCTCCTTGCCACCACTTCCATAAGGGGGTCAAAGGGAGGGGACACCCAGGAGGTAGAAGGGCGAGAGCCAAATGCCTCAAGATACACTGACTCATCCTCCGAAGGGTTAAGGGCTGGCCAGCTCCCCCTCTGTTTCAGGATTTCAAGGATGTCAGCAAAGGAGACATCCTCAGAGGGGGATCGAGGGGAACCTTCGGATTCCTCTAAGTCAGTGTCAGAGGTGATAGACTCAGGGGAGTCAATGTGCTTCCTTTTGCACTGCCTCTTCCTAGGGGGATCTCCTGCAGGGTCAGGAGAGGCCTCGGAAGAGGAGGAAATTCCCAATGGGGAAACTTGAGGAGTTGGCTCTCTGCGGTCTGAGACAAGGGGGTGAGTAGAAATCACCGCAGGCACTGTAGATGGAGGGGCTGAAGGAGCTGACTGTGGGGCAGAACCTGGTTCTAGCACGCTCCGCATGACCTCGAAGGCACCCCTGTCAGGCAAGGCCCGAGGCCCCCGCTCCGAAGAGACAAGGACCTCCCCCGGCACCGACAGAGACGGCTCCGAAGCCGATGTCAGAGCCGAACTCACCAACGCCGAAGCCCCGAGAGGGAGAGCGGGGTCGGACAAGGGTCCAATGCCACTCGCCCCCTCGGAGCCGACGAGGGAAGCTCGGCGCCGAGATCCCTCCAAAGTGGAGATCGGAGCAGACGACGGAGCCGAAATGGAAGGTATCGGATCCGACGCACCGACAGTCATGGCTCCAACAAGCCTTGGCTCCGAACTCGAAGGAGTTGGAGGAGGAATGTATTGGGGAACGGGAATAGCCACTGACTAGTGAGTCGGGCTATGCAGCATTTGGGCCAGTGCCTCGGACTTGAGAAGTCTACTCACTACCCTTTGCAAATCATGGTCGGATAATCTGGAAGACCGTGAGGAATGAGTTTTGTGACTCCGTTCCGAAAGGAGAGGGGATCCTGGCGCCGAATGCACTGATCCGATAGAGGGGATCTGGACCTCTTTCTCAACTGTGGCTCCGATAAAGGTATCGGAGCCGACAAAGTTTTATCAGCCTCGGCTCCAGCCGGAGCCGAGGTAACAGTATGGGGCTTAGAAACATCGGCTCCAGCCGGAGCCGATGTCGAAGCCGACTTAGATTTCTCAGCAGTTGACTCTGGAGCAGGAGCCGACTGTTTAGAAGTTTTTGGAGGCTTCCCCGACACAGACTGAGTCGGGGGGCCTTCAGGCTTTAATAAGCCCCGCAAGATGAGCTTATTTTTGTGTTCCTGCAGGACTCTAAGGCTAAACCCATGACAAAAGGCACAAGAGTCCTGCAGGTGCAAAGGCCCCAGGCAATACACACAAGAAGTGTGACCATCTGTCAGAGACATTTTCTGACAGCACGAGTCACACTTCTTGAAGCCTGAGACCTTATCTTTAGACATAATACAACAAGAGAGCCTAACACACACAAACACACTACAGACACTCTCTTTAGAAAAATATTAAAATAAATTTTAAGGTTAAATCACTAACACACACACACAAGCCCTTACAAAAAACTAATTTAGTAAAGGACTAGGGGGAGGGAAGGGGCCGAAGGCCTAGAACAAGGAAAAAAAAGGGAAAAGGGGCTCGACAAACAGGGGTCGATTTGTCTAAATTTTTAAATTAAACTGAAAAATTATGTATTAAAATTAACAAAGGGGTTTTTAGAAGTACCTGAAGGTAAAACTGTAACTAACCTGCCTAAGCCGGTAGAAAACGCACCTCGTCAGCTATAGTGGCAAACGAGATCTGAGTAGTTACCGCCTAGCATTGTGGGATATAGGGGAGCCTCGAGCCGGTGGAATTAGCTCTCGAGCTTTTAGTATTGGCCGAGTCAGAGCCGAGGATCGGCTCCGAACCCATCCAGCAAGAATGAAGGCGAGATTGACAACTTAACATATATAATTATTGCTTTGTAATCCCACATTTGTCAATTTCTAAGTTACTGGTTTTTTTTCTGGTCATCCCCATCTTCCAAAATTTAGTTTCTGCTTCACTTCCAATGTACTGTTGATTCTACTAGTGAATTGTCATGCTCCCTTCTTTTTCTCCAGCATTTTCCACTGAAACACTGGAAAAGGTTTCACTGGCACAGTCTCTCTTTGGTTGTTATTACCAGAACTACAAGAAGCAGACTTTCCTTTTATTTCAAATCTCACTTTTTGTTGAACAAACATTTGTATTTCCACCTTAGCATGTACTTCATCAAAAAATGAGCTTGTCCCTCCAGGGAAGAATTGGTACAGTAGTTTGAATATCATGACTGCTTCTCGACATTCCCCGAATAGTGGAATAAATGTACTCCTTTTCTGCCTGGTGTACAGTGAGTAATCATTTTCAACAAACACTCTGCTGTCTCCTACTTTTAGTGCTTTGTCTTCTGCCACAGTTTTGTCAGAATCAGCTCCTTCTGCTGGTAGGATTGCATCTTTATTAATAAAGGTTTAGGCTGCTTTTTATATTGCCATGTTTGGAAAATGCACAGAATGTGCCATTTCAATTAACAACTCCTGCTGTGGAATTCCAGTCCAGCTGCACTCTCCCTACATGCTCTGCCCTCTAATTTTATTATGTTTCAAAACATCTCTTCATGGGCAGTCTCATATTCAGCCATCCTTTTCTTCATTTCGACCTCTGTTTTTTTGCAGTTTTATCACCATTATCTGAATACCTGTTTAAAGCTTCTTCCATTTTTTCAGCTTTTTGTTGCCTGAGTTGATATACTCCATCAGTGTTTTGTTTATTTTAACCAGGCCTGTGTGCAGTTGTCTTATGCTTTCCTCTAGGTTACTGGAAGTCATGTCTGGAGCTTGCACCATTGCAGTACTTATAGGTTCATAGGTTCATAGATTAGTACTACTGACTTTTCCCAGTCAGTGTTTTTTCCTCACCTTTTATAGCTGATTTTCCTTCAGGTCCTCTGTATTTCTTTTTTCCTGGCATCCAGGCAGTGCGCTTACTAGCCAGTTACTGAAATTTACCCAAAACACAAGTCCACTGGCCTTCCCTGCTGAGTTTTTTTTTTTCACACTGGGAGAGCCAGAATTAAGCTTTCACAAAATGTACAGCCATATTGTAAGTCCTACTTCATTTCACAAATGCCTGAAAGAATGTTAAGAAGAGAAGAAAAAGAAAAGAGCTAACTGTAAAACAGTTTTTGTTCTTAGTATTTTTATAAAACATGACATATACTGCATGTTATACAGTTAACCTTTTCAGTTATTTTTTGTGTGTTATAGGGATATTAAAGCAAACAGGTGATATTTTTACCTTCATTTTTTTCTTGTTCAGTTTTAAGAAACGCAGGCACTGCAATGTAAAAAGAGAAGAAAGTCTGGACTAAACAGAATACTATAAGTAAAACTGATATGCTTTTTCTTACTTCTGCATAGGGGAATGACTAGATTAAGGTCCTTGGCTTGATCTCACAACAAATTTTAAGTGGAAGTAAATAAAAGAACATTGAATGTAATGAAAAGTTTGTCATTAGCATATAAATGGTGACAGTGCAACATGAGAAGCTGGTATCTGAAGGCAGCTGTGTATCTGGTTCTCATGTTTCTTTGGAGACATGCTGATAAAGGCAATAAAAACAGAATACTTTTTTCTTTCAATGGCTAAAATAAAAAGTTATGCACTCACCATAATGTTCCATCTGTGTTGTCTATTTTCATTCTTTCTCAACTGCTGGGTTCAGATTGACCCATGGATCTGACTCAGCTGCTTCTTCCAGATCTTAGAATCGTGAACTCTTGAGCTCCTCCCTTTATCCATAATGCACCAACAAGCTAACATACCTCAGATCTTGTTTGCTGCCCATAAGGCTAACAGAACAGAGGGAGAAACAGTAAAAGAATAGAAGCTGGAGCTTAAACTGTTAAGAACGGTTCCTTCAAAACTCCTCAATCTCTCCAAAAGTAGGAAAGAAAAGAGGGTGTAGGTAGGTAGGAAGTTGCGGAAGAATGAAAATGGACAACACAGATGGAACGTTATGGTAAGTACATAACTTTTTAATCTGATTTGTCCAATTTCATTCATTCCTCAACTGTTGGGACAGAGTCCCCAACTACCTAAATCCCAGGAGGACTGTAACAAAGAATACTGTGGAGCACAGCTAAGCCAAAGGCTGCTCTTCCCCTAGGGAACAGATTCAGTTTGTAATGAGAAATAAAAGTATGAGGATTAGCCCAAGTTGCAGCTGTACAAATATCATCCAAGGAAATTCTGGACAAAAAGACTGATGAAGTTGCCACATACCTGGTGGAGTGAGCTGTGGATGGTTTTGGTAAGGATAAGTTCACTTTTTGATAAACTAAGATAATACAATCAATTAACCATTTGGCCAAAGTAATTTAGATACTAGCTTGCCCAATTTTGAATCAGAAAAGAAGACAATTGTTCAGAGCTTCTTAGATCTTTAGTTCTGTGAAGATGGAACTGTAACTGCCTATGCACATCTAAGCAACAAATTCTTGCATTTGTTTGAAAATTTTGGAAAGAACACTGGGAGATTAATAACCTGATTTATATTGAATTCAGAAACCACTTTTGGTAAAAGGAAATGATTAGTCCGCAGAGAAACCCTATCCTTATGAAAAACTAAATAGGGAGGTTTGGAGGACAATGCTGTAACAGTAATGAAGAAAGCACTTTTCCAGGTCAAAACTTTTAGATCAGATTTAGTTGAAGGTTCAGAGAGGGGTTGAATCAATGTCTGAAGTACGATGTTTGAATCCCAAGGTAGGGTAGAATCATTTAAAGGAGGTCTAAGTAAGAAGGGTCTCCTTAGAAAAGCTTTACAAAGACTAGAAGAAGCTAAAGATAAATTATTTACTCCCAGATAAAAATTAGAAATGTCTGCTAATTGTACTCTGATAGTTCAGGAACTAGCACCTTCACTGAAAATTGTTGCCAGAAAGTCAAGGATATTTGAAATTGGTGCTAAGAAGGGGGGTCTAAGTTTTTGTTTAGGATCCAAATAGCAAATCTTTTCCATTTGCTCTTATAAATCTTTCTGGTGGAAGTTTTGTGGGAAGATAAAAAATGTGACAGACAGGGGAGGAGACCCTGGGCTGTCTAGCAATCAGTGGAACTAGAAAAACCCTGCAGTCAACTTGAAGCCTGTTATGTCTGGGTGAATCATGCCTGTCTGATGAGACAAGAGATTTTGAAACTGGTCCAGAATCCATGGCAGATGTAGCAGATGAAGCCAAAGGAAGGGAAAACAAATCTGATGAATTCAGTAAGGGGCATTAAGGATAACTGTGCTCTTCACTCAAGATGCTTTCTGTAGAAATTTTAGCATGAGCGGTAATGGAGGATAGGCATAAAAGAGATCGTAGGGCCAGGTGTGAAGTACATCATCTCTTGGTGACTCCCCTGTTGGGGGAATCAGAGCAAAGAACTTACTGCATTTGTTGTTGAGGGGAGAGGCAAATAGGTTGCAGCATGATTGGCCCCATTTATGGAATATTCTCCCTGCCACTCTGATATTGAGAGACCACCCATGAGGCATTAGAATGGACTTGCTTAAGTTGTCTGCAATCAAGGTGGATTTCTCCAGAATGTGTATTGCTATCAGAAAACATTTGGGGGAGATTGCCCATTGCCATACTCTCATCACTTCTCGAAAAAGAGGGTAAGATCTGCGTCCCCTGTTTGTTGATGTACCAGACTACTGACATATTGTCCTTCTGGACTGCAATAGTCCTGATTGGGAGAGTGTCTTGAAAGGCCTGGAATGCTAGGAGGACAACTCTCATCTCCGGGACATTGATATGCATCTTTGCCTGTTCAGGAGACCATGGGCCTTGGACTGTCCTTCCCAGGAAATGCTCTCCACACCTGAGCCGAGAGGCATCTGTGGTCAATGTGGCGTGGGTTGAGGGAGAACAAATAACAGCCTTTGTGAAGTGGATTAGAGTGGATCCATTATGGAAGGTAATTCTTGCACACTTGAGTCATCTTTACTGGCATGGATAATGGGTGCTAGAGAATAGACCAATGAGTGCTGCATATCCATTGAAGTATTCTCATATGGAACCTAGCAAGCGGTACAATAGTGATTGCTGTTGCTATAGATACCAAAGCTTGAAGTATCAGACATGCTGGAAGGGAAGAATTCTGAAATATTTTCTTGAGCTGGAATTGGATGGTTTCTATTCAAGAGAGAGGAAAAGCAGCTATTTGGGTTGTTGTATCCAAGTGAGAACCAATGAATTCCAAACTCTGAGGTGGCATGAGCTTAGACTTGTTGCAATTGACTGATATTCACAGACAAGAGCACGGCTGGAATAAATGTTCCCTTGTTGGAATCAGTTGATGCCTAGTTGGAGTGGTCAGGATCCAGTCATCTAGACATGGAAATGCTCAGAATCCTAGCAGTTTCATGTGAGCCACTATGACTGCCATAGATTTGGTGAACACACTGGGGCTGTTTTGAGACAAAAGGGCAATGCTCTGAACTGGTAATGACTGGCTCCAAGCTGAAAGCATTGGTATCTTCTGGAGTGCCTGTTTATTTTAATGTGATAGTATGCATTTTGAAGATCTGTTGAGCATATGCAGTCATCCTTGAGCAGAAAAGGCAGAAGAGACTGAACTGTGACTATCCAAAACTTTGTATATTGAACAGATCAGATTAATTTGCTAAGATCCAGAATTAATCTCGCGTCCCCTGTCTTTTTTTGGCAACAAAAAAGAATTGTGAATAAGTTCCTGACCCTCTCTGTTCTGGGGGGACCTCTTAGATGACTCTTTTTTTCTAGAAGCTTTTTTATTTCTAGATAAGCTGTTTCCTTCTGACTGGGTGGAACATTGGGCAGTTTCTTCTGATCTGTTGGAGGTGACTGGGAAAAAGTACAACATAACCTCTAGATATTATCCTCCGCACCCATAAGTCTTTTGTGATGTCAAGCCAGGCTCTGTGGTGCAGGGATAGGTGACTCCTGACTGTCTCCAGAGATGTACAGTTGGGCCTCTGTTATGGAGCACTGACAGGATCTGTCAGAGAAGGAATCTCTAGACTCCTGGTTATGCAGACCAGCTCTGACATGGGAATGGCATCTTCCATTGCTGTTCCCCCTTTGCCCCTGTGGGAACTTTCTCCACGTGGATCTTGAAAGGGACCCTTGGACTTCTTGAACCATGTCTTTCTGCCATCTCATTGTTTCATGGAAAAGGACCTTTGATGGGTATAAAAATGTATGTCCACAGCAGACAGGGTCTGTCGTTCTTGTTCGCAATGAGAAAGTGTGTCTTTAGCCTTGTGGCCAAATAATGAGGTTCCATCAAAAGGTGCATTGATGAAAGAAAATGTAAATGGTTCCATAAAATCACACAAGAGCATCCAGGCATATCTCCTAATGGAAATGCATGAACCTGCCTCCACTGAGGGACCTGCAGCAGTATGATGAAATAATATTTCCTTCCTGGGAGGATATGGAGCCTGAAAGAGATTTGGTAAGTTCCTTGATCATATCTCTTTGATGTCTGGTAAAACATGCCAAATAATTCAGCAATCTTAAAGCAAAGGTCGGTGATGCATAGACACACTTTCCAAACCTGTCCAGTGCCCTAAACTCACTGTTAGGGGGAGGACAGGGGAGCCACATCTTTATTTAAGGAGTTCTCTGATGTCTCCAAAGGATACATCATCAAGTAGTGATCTGGGGGGACCCTTTCCCCTCATCAAAAATCAGTGTCTTCTGTGATAGACTCTTGTGGAGAGTCTACATGCTTCCTCTTGCATATTCTCTTCTGAGAAACCACCTCAGTGGGATACTTCAGGGCAGTATCAGAAGAGATAATAATACCCTGATGGGTGGACTGGAGGCTGGTTTGGGCTGGCTGTCCTTGTGGAAGGGATGAACAAGGCTCAGGGTGCAAAACCAAATGAGACAAAGATGTCTGTTCCGAGGAGATAGGGTCATCTGATCTTTAGGCATACAGAAAACTCTCTACACTACCTCGAAGGCAGAATACCTACAGGAAGCAGAAACCAATGGATCCACAAAGGACCCTGATGGGTCATCAGTTCCCACTGTCCTGCAGGCAACACACTCAAGGAAGGAGACAGAACCGAGCTATCTAAAGCCGATGATCTGAGGGTAAAAGATAGTTCTGACAGTTTTGGAGTCAGCTCCAACACCCTGGAGCTGGCACTGATGCTTCAGCTCCGAGAGTCGTCCAGATCCAAGGTACTAGGTGCCAGATGACTCAGAGAAACTACTGGAGTCGAAGAAAAAAGAAGTTTTGTACCTAGCATAATGTTCCATGTTAGTTGTCTTTCATCTCACCTTCCTTCTTGCTGTTTGGGTTCGGAGCTGATCCTTGGCTCCAACTCGGCCTACTTCTATAGCTCAAGAGCTATTTACTGGCTTGAGGCTAACCCTTATCCCAAAATGCCCAGTGCCAGCTACCCAGATCTCGTTTGAGATAGCGCACACTAGACAAATAAAGTAACCACCAACCTAAAAACTGATTTACCAAAATAAAAGATCAGAGTAAACTGTCATAAAGTTACCTGGCATGTGAACCAAGGAAAAAGGAAATCAGCCAGTGAAACCATAGTGAACTCCTCTCAATCCTCCAGGAAGGGGGAAGGAGGGGGGAACACAAGAAGGAAGGCGAGGTGAAAGACAACTAACATGGAACGTTATGGTAGGTACATAACGTTTTTATATTAAGTTGTCCCATCTCGCCTTCATTCTTGCTATTTGGGACAGCGTCCCTAGCACCTAAAGACCCTGGGTGGCTCACTGGAACAGACTCTTCAGAACAGTGGAATCAAAGGAAGCCCTGCTCCAGGAGACCACATCCAGTTTGTAATGAGAGATAAAGGTATGAGGGTTTGCCCAAGTGGCAGCTGCACAAATTGAGTCTATGGTCTATTTAGACTGAAAGGCTACAGAAATGGCTAATGGTCTAGTAGAATGACCTTTCGGTTTTTCTAGTAGATGTTTATGTCTTAACTGATAAATAAAGCTAATGGTGTCAGATAACCATGTGGATAAGGTCACCTTAGAAACTGGAAGGTCTTGCTTATTGTGAGCATAGGAGAAAAATAATTGGTCTGACTTTCTTAGCTCTTTGGTCCTATGGAGGTAAAAATGTAATTGTCTGTGCACATCCAGTTGGTGAAGACTGTATTCTGCCTTGTTGCTATGATTGGGAAAGAAGACGGGGAGATCAATGGATTGATTTAAATTGTTTTCTGAACAGACTTTTGGTATGAAGGAAGGGTTGGTTCTCAGAGAAACTCTATCTTTGTGAAACACCATATATGGAGGACAAACACAGAGTGCTTGGAGTTCTGAAACACATCTAGTTGAGGTAATAGCAACCAGAAAAAGTGTTTTCCAAGAAAGAAATTTTAAGGGACATGAAGCTGCTGGTTCAAAGGGAGGCAGAATCAAAGAAGTCAAAACTAAATTGAGATCCCAAGGAGGAGGTGGATCCCTCACTGGGGGTCTAAGAAGAGATGTTCCTCTCATGAAGGCTTTGCAGAGCTTGTGAGACATTATGCTAGAATTAAGAATTCCAATATGAAAATTAGATATGGCAGCCAGTTGTACCCTGATGGTAGCAGCAGCCGCACCTGACTGAAAAAGCTCTGCTAGAAATTCTAGAATTTGATGGACTGGGGATGAAAAATGGGTCTAAGTTTCTAAATTCTGCCCAGTAAGAAAATATTTTCCATTTGCTAGCATAAGCCTTTCTTGTAGTTGACTTATGGGAGGAAACAATAATATTGCAAACTGCTGGGGAGATACTTGGAAGCCTGGCTAAGGTAGGAAGTGGAGAAACAAAGCTGTGAGCTTGAGAGTCTGAAGGGATTGGTGTAACCCGCTTGACTGATGAATCAACAGACCTGGCACTGGGTCCAGAACCCAAGGCTGGTCTAGAAGGTGAAGGTGCAGGAACAGAAACCATATCTATCGAGGCCAATAGGGGGCAATGAGGATCATTTTGCAACCCAACAATTTTGCTTTCTGTATGAGTCTTGGAATTAGAGGAAAAGGGGGAAATGCATAAAGGAGTCCCTGAGGCCAATCGTGGACTAGAGCGTCCCTGGGAGTTTGACCTGGAGGAGGAAGCAGGGAGAAGTAGCTGCTGCATTTGTTGTTGAGGGGGGTGGCAAATAGATTGCAGCAAGGCTGGCCCCATTTGTGGAAGATAAGGTCCGAAACTTCCTGATTCAGAGACCACTTGTGAGGCATGAGGATAGTTCTGCTGAGCCTGTCCACTATTACGTTGGATTTCCCAGGGATGTGCCTTGCTGTCAGAAAACGCTGGGAGGAAATCACCCACTGCCATAGCCTGAGGGCTTCTCGACACAAGAGGTAGGACCTGGTCCTGCCCTGCTTGTTGATGTACCACACAACTGACATGTCTGTTTGGATCGCAATAGTCCCAGAAGGAAGAGAGTCTTGAAGAGCTTGCAACACTAGGACATTGATATGCAGATGGTACTCGTGAGGTTGCCACATGCCTTGGACTGTCCTGCCTAGATAATGTCCCCCCCACCCTATCAGGGAGGTGTTTGTGGTCACTGTGGCTACCGGAGGGGTTGAATGAAAGGTCTGCCCTGAGTCACCAGTGGGGAGAACATCCACCAAGAGAGGTGTCTTTTGCATGTTTCTGTAATCAGGATCATGTGAGACATGGGAAGTTCCTGGAAGGACCACTGCGTGAAGAGAAGCTACTGAAGGATTCTCATGCGGTAACGCGCTAATGGTATAAGAAGAATGGCAGCTGTCATGGAGCCTAGAACTTGCAGGACATGTCTGACTTGGATCTTTCTGCTCTGCATTAGAAATGACACTTGTTGGCGAATAGAGAAAACCCGTTCCTGAGGTAACCTTGCAAACATCTGTTTTGTGTTTAATTCTGCTCCTATATATGTAACAGATTGACAGGGCAACAAGGCAGATTTTTTGAAATTTACTGTAATGGGTGCAGGTTGATATTGTATAATCCTGTGACTCTAAGAGTTGATGCCTGGTGGTAGCAGTTAGGAGCCAGTCATCTAGATAGGGAAACACCTGGAATCCTTGACGTCTCAGGTGAGCCGTGACTACTGTCATACATTTGGTGAACACCCTGGGGGCTGTGGTGAGACGAAAGGGCAGAGCTCTGAACTGGTAATTACTGGCCCCTACCTGGAAGTGAAGAAATCTCTTGGAGTCTCTGTCCATTTTGATATGGTAGTACTCATCCTGAAGATCTATCGAACACATCAAGTTGTCCTGACCCAGAAAGGGGAGAATGGACTGCAGTGGAACTTTTCTTTTTGTACAGATTTGATCAATCTGCTGAGATCCAATATTAGTCTCCAGTCCCCTGTCTTTTTTGCTGCTAAAAAGAATCTTGAGTAAGTTCCGGATCCTAATTGGTCTGCGTGGATTTCCTGAATGGCTCTTTTTTCTAGCAGTTTTGAAACTTGAATAACTGCTTGATCCCTTAGATTGGGTGGGACATCTGGGATGGACTTTTTTGACTTTAGAGGGGGTTGATGGAAGGGGATTTTGTAACCTCCGGATATGATAAATTGTACACATTTGTCTCTTGTTATATTTTGCCAGGCTTTTGGGTACAGGGAAAGTCTTCCCCCGATTGCCTCCAGAGGTGAGCAGTCGGGCCACCCATCAGGGATGCTGGAAGGGTTTGGCCAAGAAAGTTTCTCTGTCACCCTGATTTTGCAGTCCCCCACTGCCACGAGGGCGGCATCTGCCATTGTTGTTGTTTCCCCCTCGGCCCTGGGGGAAAAATCACCACGTATGTCAGGCAAGGGTCCCCGGGACTTTCAAAACCACATCTTTCAACCCCTCTGACCTTTGTGATAAGGTCTGTTAGGAGTGGAAAAACGGACTCCCACGGCAGAGAGAGTCTTGCCTTCCTGCTCACACCTGGTAAGAGTGTCATTCACCTGAGGCCCAAAAAGTGAAGAGCCATCAAAGGGAGTATTTGTGAAGGATGCTTGAAAGGGTTCCACAAATTGACACAGCTGAAGTTAAGCATGTCTCCTGAGAGCCACTCCTGTACCTGCAGCTCTGCTCACTCCATCAGTTGCATAGGAAATCAGCCTCATGGAGGAGTTGACTACTGAATTAAGAGTCGCAAGCTGGGAAGCTATTTTGGCTGATGCTCACTCAGCTGTAGGATCTTGTAGGGTATCTCCAAGCTCTTTTAGGAGATCCCTTTGAAGTCGTGTAAAATGAGAGAGATAATTCAGGGATCTCATTGAGAAGGTCGCTGAGGAAATCATTTGCTTCCCATATCTGTCCATCATCCTAGACTCTTTGTTTGGTGGATGGACAGATGAAGAAGTTTCTGCTAACTCTCTCTTGGTGGCTGCTGCTAACACCAAGGCTTTAACTGGCACACCTTTAGTGAAAAATTTTGTCCTGGGGGGCTGTTATGAATTTATTTGGTCTCCTCGGAGTAGGTTCCACAGAATCCGGAGCTGACCAAGCCTTTCGAGCCACTACAGACATGAGTGGATTGAAAAGTGGAGACACCCAGGAGGTGGAGAGTTGGGAACCGAATGCCTCCAGGTATACAGACTCATCCTCGGTAGGGGCTAGGGAAGACCAGCCACCCCTCTGCCTAAGCATTTCAAGGATGTCTGAAAAGGAAACTTCTTCTGAGGGGAACCTGGGGGACCCTTCCGATTCATCCAGGTCTGTATCTGAGGTGACAGATTCAGGGGAGTCTAGGTGCTTCCTCTTGCACTTCTTCTTCCAGGGAGGCTCCTCTGAGTGATCAGGGGAGGCCTTGGAAAAAGAGGGGTCACCCAATGGGGTGTCCCTTGGCATAGGTTCACTACGCATCTGGGCTGGAGGAGGAGCAGAGGTTGGCACAGGCACCACCAGAGAAGGAAACGATGGGGCTGATAGTAGGGCTGTTTCAGGGGACAACACACTCCACATGACCTCAAAGGCGTCCCTACCCTGAGGCAAAGAAAGCTCCGGCTTCAAAGAGATAGGAGTCCTTCTCCACATCGAGGGTGACAGCTCTGAGGCCAAACTCACCTGCGCCGAAGCTCCGAGAAGGAGAGCGGGGTCAGACAAGGGTCAGATGCCACTTCCCCCCCTTGGAGCCGATGAGAGAGCTTCGGTGACCAGATCCCTCAATAGATGGAACAATCGAGGTGATTGGAGCCGACGTCGGAACCAAAGAGGAGGTGATCGACGTGGTCAGTTCTACTATCAGTGTGTCCATGGTCTTTGGCTCCAAACTACGTGTAGTCAGAAGAGGAATGGAGATGGAGGCAGATGGAGCAGCAACCTGCTGAGGTGGGCTGGAAAGTAATTTCGCAAAGGCCTGTGATTTAAGCAACCTGCTGGCTACTCTCTCCACGTCCTGATCCAATAACCTAGAGGATCGAGAGGAGTGGGATGAAGAGCGATGACTGCATTCACTTTCTAATAATGGTGACTGTGGCACTGAGCAGATTGGCTCCAATGAAGGAGAACTTGCTCACTTGTGGCTCTGAGACGGCTCCGAGGTAGCAGTTCGAGCTGATGGAGAAGTTGACTTGTCGATGCTAGTCGGCACTGACAAACTTGGTTGTTCAAGCCCAGGAGTCAGTTTCGAGGATGGAGCCAATGGCTTGACAGACTTAGAGGATTTCACTGGCTGAGAACCTTTAGCTGGGGAATCTTGTGGTTTCAATAATCCTCAAAGGATTAATTTGTTTTTGCACTCCTGCAGGACCCTTGGATTAAATGCATGACAGATAGAGCAGGAGTCCTGCAGGTGCACAGTCCCTAAACAATAAACACAGCTAGTATGCCCATCTGTCAGAGACATTTTCTGACAGCATGACTCACACTTTTTGAAGCTAGAAACTTTGGCCTTTTTAGACATCTTACACTACTAAACTAAGAAACATAGTCTTTTTTTTTTTTTTTTTTTACAGTTAAGGAAAAGAAAGGAGAGCCTCTAATTTAAATGGCTGTCCTAAGGGGGGGTAACTCTCTAATTTAAATGAGTTCAGGTGAAACAGAAAGGCCTGCAAGTATGGAGTGACAGCCAACAAAGCTACAACGCACAAGAAAGGCGATAAGGGATAAAGTACTATATCTAGACAAAAACTTGATAAATTTTGAAGAATAAACAACAATTATAATAATAGAAAAATATACTAAGCCTGAGCCAGTAATGATGCAACCTCGCAGCTGAAGCGGCAAACGAGATCGGATAGCAGACACTGGGCATTCTGGGATAAGGGTTAGCCTTGAGCCAGTAAATAGCTCTTGAGCTATAGAAGTAGGCCGAGTCGGAGCCAAGAATTGGCTCCGAACCCAAACAGCAAGAATGAAGGTGAGATAGGACAACTTAACATCAATGAACTTCAGATACAATGAAGATGTCTCCAGGTATTTCAAATCCAATGGCTGCGAAACCAAAAGACAGATCGAAGGAGATATGAAATGGGGTGTGGCTCTAAGAAGGCTCTCAGGACCTGACTTGAGTTGGAGCTGAGAAAACTCCCAGTTGAATTAGCTTCCTAAGGAGCTTACTTATCATTCTATCCACATCTGCTTTGGACAGGTTTCTGGAGGATTAATGACAGGAAACCATAGAAAAAGGCCAGGAATGTAATTTAGAAGACTGTTCAAGGAATGGAGAAGGCAATCCAGATGAGATAAGCTCCAAGAGTAATAACGAAGTATGGATCCGAGGCAATCTCTTGGATCTTGGTTTCAGATCTGACACCATAGGATCTGATTTTTTCAATAGTTTAGCCAGTGGCTCCGATGAAGGACTGAAGTCAACCATGAAGTCGAAGGGTGCTTAGGGGATTTTTTGCAAGACTCCTTAGCAGTTGAGTTGCTCTTCTTGTCCTGTTTCTTGGGGGTTTGAGTCCCAGTGATTGGAGTGCTTAGAAGGGATAAGACCTGAAGAACAAGTTAATTTTCCTATCATTTAAAGCCCTAGAGTTGAAGCCTCTACAGATCTCACAATCCACATCTAGGTGTTTGGGGCCTAGACAATATGCACATTGTGTGGTCATTCGAATATGAATTTTGCCCACAAGCCACACACTTTTTGAAATCGGATGGTTTGTCTGACTTACTGACAAGTTTAAACAAGATATGACAAAAAAGATTATACAGTAAAAAGTCGATTATCCAAACATCGATTATCCGAAATGTCAATTATCCGAATGCAACCTTCCAAATTTTCTGGTAGGAAAAATCATAAAGTCTGAATTTGTAAACATTATACGTATTCACTTGTGCATGTTTTTTGAGCTTGTACTAGAATAATATACTGTGACATTTTGTACTTACAGTAAATTTGTTTTATTTTTCTTGTTTAATGTTCATCAAAAACATTTTTAGAAGTTTTTTATCAGGTTTAATTATATGTTTGATTATCTGAACTACCCTATGTCCCAATTAGTTTGGATAATCGACTCTCTACTGTAAATGGAATACTAAGATATTTTTTCACAGGAAATAAGGAAAAGAAAAGGAGGGGAAAGAATTATCAACAATGGCAATTGAAGAATACTAAAATTAGTACAGAAATGGGTAAAAGAGGAAAGGCTACCAACGATGGTATGAAAGGATACTCAGTGAGTACAGAAAAAGGTTCTAATTAGTCAATTTAACAAGGATAAAAGGGATGAAATTAAACTCACTGATATATAAGAATTTCAATTAGTGAATACCTAAAGCTCAAGAGCTCACAATCTACATCTGTTCACAATGGCGGCAAACAAGATCTGAGGTATGTTAGGTTGGTGGGGTATTATGGGTAAAGAGAGGAGCTCAAGAGTTCAAGATTCTAGAATCTGGAAGAATCAGATGAGCCAGATCCGAGAGTCAGATCCAAACCCAGCACTTAAGGAAGAATGAAACTGGACAACATCAGAGGATAATGTTTTCTGAAAACATTCAAGTAGGAATAACAACAAGACAAAACAGACAGCACTTAGTGTAAGTAGAAGCACAGGCTGTACCATGCATCTTAGCATGGATAACCTTTTTTATACATCACTTCAAACCTGTGTGTAGCTGTCAGTCTGGGATAGTTGTTCCTGTTAGCAAGATTAAACTTCATTACTTAAAGATGTACATACTTTTGTGCATTTGTATTAAATTAATAGCTTATGGGGGTGTTCTATGGGTTGTTTGTTTTTTTTTGTTTGACAGTTTTCATTAAAACAAAAAGTCTTGTAAGATGTAACATAGGTTCAAATGGACATGACAAGAAACAACTGCATAATATGCCAATGTAAGCGGTAGATGAGGCTCAACTACTAACAGGATAGGAGGAGATGAGATAAAAATGTTGGTGTATAATCA
The DNA here is from genome assembly GCF_019279795.1 of Protopterus annectens. Lineage (NCBI taxonomy): Eukaryota > Metazoa > Chordata > Ceratodontiformes > Protopteridae > Protopterus > Protopterus annectens. The sequence continues at coordinate 881,455,732 of NC_056733.1, read as the reverse complement.
GTCTATAAGAAAGTCTCCAGGAGTAGATGGTATTCTTGTGGAAGTTTGGAAGCTAGGAGGGAAGAAAGTGATAAAGATATGGGAGGTTTAGTTAACAGTATTTTAAAAGGAGAAGAAGCACCAACATCCTGGAAGAAAGCTGTGGTGGCTTTAATACCTAAAGATGGAAAAGACTCATCAGATCTAGCTTCATATAGGCCCATTTTGATTCTAAAACATGGTTATAAAGTGCTTATGTCTATAATGGCTAAAAGAATGTCAGTCAATGCCAAAATTGACATATATGGATCAATGTGGTTTTGTGGAGGGGAAGCAAGCTTTTGACTTGATTAGTAGAACAATAATGATCCAGAGGAAAGCAGAATGTAAGAAAATACCACTTTTGCCGGTGGGTTTTGATTTAGAGAAAACATTTGACAAAGTACGCTGGAATTTTATGAGCAGGGCAATGAAGTATTTGCATTTCCTGACAAAATAATAAGGTTGATTAGGCAGATATATGAGGGGTTGGAGGCAACAATTAAAGTATGGAGGTTCCTCTGTGATAAGTTCTGTTTGAGGAGAGGAAACAGGCAGGGGTGTCCTCTTTCACCTTTGTTACTTGCGTTACATTTTGAACCCCCAGTTGTAGAAAGAAGTAGTATTCCACAAAAATCACAAAAACTGATAGGCCAAAGAAGAGCCATAGAGAAGATAAAGTGGACTATTGAGGATAAGAAAGAAATTATGTATTTTTACTATTATGCAAAAAGACCAGGATTTCCAGACACAAGATATACAAACCAATTAAAAGAGAAATTAGAGGAAAGAAAAATACTTCCACAGGAAAAACTGTCAGAAGCTTCAAATGAAAATTTGCATTCACTAATACAACAGATTTATGAAAAGCAGTATATAGATCAAAAAACTTTGATATGTTTGGAAAAAGAAGCATCTGAGGAAGTGTGAAAATATAAACTAGAAAATCTAGAGATATTTGAAAAGTATAAAAAAGAAATGTGGACATAGGAAAGAAAGAGAGATTTGATATGGTGCAATATTTATGCAAAGGAGAAAGCTAAATTAATCAATATAAATAAGGCAGCCTCAAATATATCTGGATATGGAAAATTTCACAATAAAAGAAATACCATCACAAAGATGGAACGTAGATAAGACTAGTAAAGTAGAAGTAAAAAATAGAAGCTGAAGTTATGGAGTGCCTGAGAAGTGAAAGGATTTGGTGTAGAAGGACTAACACAGGTCACATTACAGCATGATGAAGTGAGTCCCCAAAGTAAGGAGAAGTAGGAAGATCAGGAGACATCTGAAGAAGAAATATGGATTGGGAAAGAAAAAGAGATTTAATATGGTGTAATATTTATGCAAAGGATAAAGCAAAACTAATCAATACAAAAAGAGCAGCACCAAAGATATTTGAAGAGAAATACAGGCAAAGGAATCCAGACATGGAAAACTTCAGTACAAAAAATAAAAAGACAAAGAGGAAAAGTAAAAAAGGAAATTAGTGATGAAGAAGTTAGAGAAATAGAAATTGAGGTTATGGAGTACCTGCAAAGTAAAGGATTCAGTGTAGAAAATCTAATGCAGAAAGCACCACAACAGGATAGATCAATGGATATCCAAATTAAGGTGAAACCAGTGGCACAGAAAGCAACTGGTCAAGTGCTATATCAAGATATTTTGGAGCCTTCCAAAGAAGACCAGTATGAACGTTCACTTGAAGCTAGACAGCAAAGGAAGGAACAGGAAACTGTGGAAACTCTGATGCAGTCAGTGTTGAGGAGTGATAGGTCAGTGAGTTCCCATATGACAGAGCAATGAATGGCACAGGATGAAACTGAAGAGAAGGTGCCACAGGACAATGCTATAGAACTTTCTATAGAATGCCCACAGGAAATTGAAAACAAGGGATGTACCCTCAGTATGGAAGAAAATGAGCTAAGAGAAGAGTTGCTTGATTTAATAGACATAGATAGATATATCAAGTTCAATGAAAGTAATAGACTGCAGAAGGTCAAGTAAACCCAAAAAGTTGGAAGTCTGATAAAACAAATCAGCACAGTAATTAGGACTGTCCATAGAGATCCATGCAATATAACAGAATTAAACAGGATATACTACTGTGCAGCTAAATTAATAACTGATAAAGTTCTACCAGTAGAATACAGGGTAGTGAGGGAAAGGAAGGGGAGAAATCCAATACCATCATGGAACTATCAAACAGAGAAAACTATAAAGCAATTATGACAAGAAGTGTCACTGCTAGAAGACTATAGATGAGGGAATAGATCAACAAAAATACTAAGAAAGATGTGATAAAAACAATGGGCAGTACAAGAACAGACCAGAATCTAGCATGCACTATCGTAAATAACAAACTAAAAATTTCGGCACAGGTGGAAAAACGTACAAGATACACCGATATTTAATAGCCTAGAGGGATTCCTCTGTACTTTAAGTACTAGCCACAAAGTTTGAGAAATCATTTTATGCTCAACTTCTGAGAGACTTGCTTGGCTACAAACATCTGCATTAGAAGCTGAAGTTAAGTGAAACTTGCAGTAGTGTATTTTAGACTTCTGTTAAGTACAAACTTGCAGTTTTAAAAGTACTGTATTTTCATTTTTTCTGTTTCCTAATTGTGTGTTTCATTGAACAGTGTGCTGTGTGTGTCTCTCTGCAGTTAGTTCCCCAGCTACTCTCCCTGTTCTTGTGTTGGTGGCTCTGGAATTGACAAACCCTCCTGTAAGTCTGTATTTGAACACTCCTCCTGGATCTATCTCATTTGCTCATTGAACTGAGTACAGTGAGATCATATTCTGAGTCTAGTGTTCACTCTATTAATACAGAGAGAAGATTTGAGAAGGCCAACCCACATAGGTTCTTCCTTCCTCTCTCCTTGCACTTAAAAAAAAATTGCACTTTATTCATCTGCTTTTACCGTATTTGTGTTTCCTCCTACTTTATTTTGCTTTTCTTAAAAGTACTCAATTTTATTTATTCTGCTGCATTTATTACTGCTTGGCAGTAGCCTGATTAAATTGTAACTGTTATTCTAAGTCTTTTGGTTTAAGCACTTGGGCTTCATATAGGTTGTTTTACATTAAGAAGGGTTGTGGTCTGCACTGTTGTGACAGGACAGGTAGCTTACATCCTTCTAAGCTGGGAATTGCTGATTGAAGGCCCAGTGTCTGCTATTCTAAAAGTGTATTAGTTCTGGCTTAAGCACTTGGGCTTCAGGCCAGTTATTCTACATTAAGAGGGTTTGTGGTCTGCACTTTTGTGGGAGGACAGGCTGGATTCTGCCCTTCTGAACTGGGAATTTCTGGTCACAGGCTTATTGTGCCTGCTTATTTGAACTGTTTCTTTCTGAAATTGGTGCGCCTTGTTGCTGTAGCATAGACCAGATTCAGGCCTGCTGAATCTAGCTTTGTTTGTATAACTTGAGCACTGATCCAGGCCATCTTTTTTTGGAGAAGGTTCCCCCTGCACCCTAGTAACAGGAGTGTGCAGTTAGAACTTGTCTGATTGAAGACTGCTGAAACAGGGCTCAGTTTTGAGCTTTTTTTCTGGTTAATTGGGAAACTTATTTAAATCAGTTTGTTTGTTTTCTATTGTTTTATATATATATATATATATACATATATATATATATATATATATATATATATATATATATATATATATATATATATATATATATATATATATATATATAAATTACATTTTATTCCTCTGCTTTTACTATATTTGTGTTTCTTCCTACTTTATTACTAGGGACATTGACTACAACTCTGATCTGTAATATATAACAATAAGTATCCTTTTCTGTGCATTTAAAGTGTTTTTTTGATTGTATCTGCTTTATTTTCTGAAAAAAAATATATATATATACTTGTTTCCTGCCTTTCTAAGCTAGTATAGTCCAATTTTCAGGTTAGTGCTGAATTCAGAGCTGTGTTACAAATCTCTGTGTTTGCCCATACCTTACTTGGATACAAGGAAGTTTCTCTGTTCACCTGTGAGAGAGGGGAGCTTTAAGCAGCCTATCTGTCCCTGGAGGAGTGGTTGCAGCCCACAAATTATTAGTTTATTGGCCATTTTGGGCTAATTTCTATCTCTTTCATTTCCCTGCTATAAATACTGCATTTGCCCGGTTTTGCACGCCGGGCAGCACTGGTTAGCTAGGGTAAAACTATTCCCGGCTCCACAAAGTCTCCTGTTCAATTTTTCCCTTGGAACTAGACAAACTTTCAATTTAAGCACTCAAGCCATTCATTTCTCAGCGCGGCACTTGTTCAAACTCATAGCAAGCACCTATAAACCCTAGCACTAGACCCTCCTGTACTGTACAGAAGGATAAGGCTCTCTATTCGACCTTACCAGCCATCCAGTAAAACAGCTCACTGTACCTATCCAGGCATGTCCAAAGGGCAGTTTCAGGTGTACTCCCCAGTCCAACTGGTGAATCTGGGCATTTTGAGGCAATGATACAACTGCCTCATGTACACAGACAACCCTCTCCTCCTACCACCAAACACTAATACATGCGAGAGATGCAATTATACAGCCAAACCACTCTCTCAACCCAAGACTGGATCAGACAGTCAAGAGGAGAAGGGAAATACTTGCATCACACCACTAGTCTCACATAGACCTATGAAACCCGCACCGGTAAAAAACACACATAAATACATGAAAGCATACTCGGAGGCTCTAAATAAAAATCTGCAAAACCAAGAGAGACCTCCAAAGCAAACATCCAAGAAATCTCCACTCCCCAACACAAACCATGAAACACATAATTCACAAAACCAGTGTGCCATGCAATCACAGCCCTTAAGGCAAAATAACATACCCAACATACTAGTAATAGGTGACTCTATAGTCAGGCACACTGACATCCCACTCACTAGGCTGAATAAGGAGAAGGTTACTGTTAGCTGCCTGTCAGGTGCCAAGATGCGCCACAAAACACAAGCACTCATGTCACTCCTGAACAAGTACAAATATGACTCTGTCATTGTCCAAGTTGGTGTGAATGACCTGAGCTGTACCTCCCTGGACTACATGAAGAGACATGGAAGAGCTCTCTAATCATGTAGCCCAGGCCAGTATGACCCTGACCCTGAATAGCATCCTGCCCTCACCAAGAATGATACCACGGTATAAAGAAAAAATTCTCACCTTCAACAACTGGCTAAATTTCTGGTGTCATTCAAAGGGGATCCAATGTCCGTCCACCTGAGATGACATGCTCGACAAGCCACGCTGCTTCGCTAGAGACGGCTTGCACCTGTCACCCTTAGGCTTTCGAATACTGGCCAAGGCTCTTGACACCCCCATAGTGCCTTTTTTAGGCAAGGCTCAAAAGACAAACCCACCGCCATAAATAGCACAAGTAACAAAAAAACGAGGGTAATGCTACTCAATGCCAGAAGTCTAAATCTCAAAATGCATTCACTCGAGGCACTCCTCAGCATGGAGAAAATCGATATATGTGCAGTATCAGAAACCTGGTTTAAGACTCCAGAGAGCACCCCAGCACTACCAGGCTACAACTCATACCATACATTACGGCCACAGAACCCAAACCAAAATACAAAAGGCGGGGCGTATCCATATTCATCAAGGATACCCACACCTCCAGGTTAGTGACACAGCACAATGCTTCAGAGATCATCCACGTGCAACTAACAACGGGAAAAACTGCAATTCAAATTGTAGCTTGCTACAGATCACCCACCATGTCCCAGGACCCCCATTCTGCATTTCTGAAAACACTGGGAAACATAAAGGTCCTACCAAACACCCTAATATTGGGTGATTTAAATTACCCAAACATTAACTGGGAGAACTACTCAAGTACTAACTCTCTTGCCCAACATTTCCTAGAATTTATAAACTCAAACTCCCTAGTTCAACTGGTCAGCACTCTCACCAGAGGTGACAACATATTGGACCTGGTCATCACCAACATGGGTGACCGGTGTTCCACACCAGACATCAACCCTGGTTAGATCTGACCATAAACAAATCACTTTGGATATTCACATTCCGCCCCCGCTCCCGGACAAGGAAACCACTGTGAAAAACTTTTCAAAAGCAAACTTCACGTTACTTAAGACCAAGGTGGAAAGTTTCAAAGCCCCCACGATGAAGGATAATGTTGTCCAAGCTGCAAAATACTTTACTAATGCATTCTACGGGCACCTACAAGAATGCATGAATCGTGCCATCCCAAGCAAAACCAAGACTCACTCCTCCAAGAAAAGGAAATCAGTCTGGTGGACTCCTGCCATAAACAAGCTATACAACAGAAGGAGGAAACTAATACAGAAAAGAGTAAAATCCCGAAAAGGGAAGACATCCCTGATCAGTATCAGCAAGAAACTACGATCCCTCATAAAATCATCCAAGGCGAGCTTCGAAAGAAAAATTGCCAAGGACTCCAAAGATAACCACAAGGCATTCTTCAGCTATGTCAAGAATCTAAGTGGCATGCTCAGATCTGCTCGGAGTTAGTGCAGAATGGCACAAAATACAATGAACCGAATAACATCGCCAACATCCTGGCAGACAGGTTCAGCTCAAACTTCACCCCCCCCACCCCAAAAGGGCCCATAAGCATACCAGAAGAATGTAGAGTCCCTGAAATCACAGACACTCAGGTTAAAACAGCCCTCTCCAAAGCCAAAAACACAGCATCAATGGGACCAGACAGTGTCCCAGGCTGCATCCTACACGAGCTCAAAGACGAACTAACCCCTCACCTAAACACACTGTTCAAACTCAGCCTCTCCACAGGCTACGTACCCATAGAGTGATGCACAGCAACGGTTATTCTGCTCCACAAATGTGGAGCCACAACAGACCCCGGGAACTATCACCCTATAAGCCTGACTAGCTTGGTCTGCAAGGCTATGGAGCACATCATTATGGAACTCATTAACAGAGACATTGGGACCCTCCAAACACTGGACCCTACCCAGTTCAGCTTTGTTAAGGGCAGATCATGCCTCCTAAACCTGGTGGACTTCTTTGAGAAAGCTACCAAGGCTATAGATGTGGGAAAGGTGGTACACACAGCCTACCTAGACCTTGCAAAGGCCTTCGACACCATTCCCCATTCTGGTATTATAGACAAGCTCACCAGCCTGAACATAAACCCCTACGTCACAAGATGGGTTGCCAACTGGCTCACGGACAGAACCCACATGGTGAGTTGCAGGAGCTAGGTCCGACTCTAAACCGGTTACAAGTGGCATTCCCCAGGGCTCAGTCCTAGGACCCCTCCTGTTTGGCATATACTTCTCAGAGGTACAGGTAAGCACAGGAGGACTATGGCTGACCAAGTTTGCAGACGACTGCAAACTAGGGGCTATAACTGACTCTCCGGCTGACACAGACATCCTCCAAAAGGGTCTCACTGAGACGGATGCCTGGTGTCAAAATCATGGCCTCAAGCTAAATGCCAAAAAGTGCATAGTCATCCCATTTGGAAAAAACAAAGTACCCACAAACTACCACATAGGTGGTAGCCCCCTAAATACGGAAGATGCAATAAGGAATCTGGGGAACCAAGTAGATGGTAATCTCACCTTTGATAATCACATTGCCAAAGTGTTTAGAAAATCCTTCTATGTGGCCCACCTAATCACAAAAGGGTTCGCATCCAGATCAAAAGAGGTCATTGTGTCCCTCTACTCATCACTCATCAGAACCATCATAGAGTACAACTCATCATTTGGGATGTATCTTACAAGACACCTGCAACAGCTGGAAAGACCACAGAAGTACCTCACCAAGAGGATCACTGGTCTCAAACAGATGCCCTATGCAGCCTGACTGAAGAAACTCCAGCTGTACTCGGTTGCATACCGCCTACTCAGAGGTGATCTCTGCCTGACATACAAGGCCATGTCCATCCCAGAATTGATGGACATACTCCATCTAAAGAAAACCTTATCCCCTCGAGCCACACGCTCTAGGAATCTAAACCTCACCACAACAATAAATAGGACGTGCTGGAGGGATAGATTCCTGTCCCAGAGACTTCCCATGCTTTGGAACAAGATTCCAATGTACATTAGGCAGAGCTCCTCGCTAACACTCTTCAAAAGAAACTTTGATGAGTGGATGGGAAACAAAATTTACCCCGGGGATCGTTTCAGTGGCTCTGCTGGACAGAGGCACATGGAACTAATCTAAGGGGGCAGCAAAAGCCAACACATTCCGGCTAGGCTTATAAATGCCTTCAGGCAGATAGCCTAGTACCTACCTATGAACCTATAAATATAAAGGAAAAGTACAAAATAATCAATTTATTGATGACCCAAAAAAGTTTTATATAGAACTGGGAAATAAGGTAAAAGGAATTGAAAGACCGCCAAAAAAGAAGAAATAGATACATTTTGGAGAAGTATCTATGAAGATCCTGTGGAACATAACAAAGATGTTAAATGGATAGAAGAAGCAAAAGAAAGAATAAGAAGTTTACAGGATATGAAATGGGATGAAGTAACAGCCAGAGAGACTGAAACAAAGTTAAGAAAAACCTCTAATTGGAAACCCCAGGCCCAGATAGAGTACCTAACGTTTGGTTAAAGTATTAATATCTTTGCATGAAGATTTAGCCATGAGTAAGAACTATTTATATGCACACCCTGAACAGCCACCAACCTGGCTAACAGCAGGTATAACAATGTTCCTACTTAAGAGTGAACCTGCAAACTACCCTAAAAATTATAGACCAATAACTTGCTTTCCAATGACGTATAAACTATACATGAGAATTGATGCTGATAGAGTTTATAGTCATTTAGAAGAAAACTCAATTATGGCAGTAGAACAAAAGGGCAATAAAAGAAAGTCATATGGAACAAAAGATAATTTGTTGTTAAATAAAGCCATAGTGGAGAACTGTAAAAAGGGTAAGAATCTAAGTATGGTATGAATTGACTACAAAAAAGCATTTGATAGTATCCCACATTTATGGATAAAAGAGTGCTTAAAAATGTATGAGATACACCCTACACTGACTGACTACATTACAGTGACCACAAAACAGTGGCAGACCACTTTGCAATTAAGCTGTAATAAAGGACAAATTATTATCCCAGGGATAAAAATTCAAAAGGGGATATTCCAGGGTGACTTTGTCACCATTGCTATTTGCCTTGCCCTTAACCCATTAAGCTGTTTACTTAACAGCTTAGGCCATGGCTATAATTTGGCTCCTAGAAAAACAACTAAGTATAAAGACTTCTCATCTTCTCTTTGTTGATGATTTAAAACTGTATAGCTCATCAGATGAGTACAGCTGCAGGTAGTCAAAACTTTTTCAGATGATATAAGAATGTCATTTGGTTTTGATAAATGTGCAAAAGCAACCTTTAAAAGCAAGAAAACTGTAGTACCAGGAAAAAAAGTACTCACCATAACGTTCCATGTTTGTTGTCCATCTCACCATTCATTCTTACTGGTTGGGTTCGGAGTCGATCCTTGGCTCTGACATGGCCGTACACTATAGCTTGGAATCTTTCACTTGGCTCATAGCTGAACAGCTATCCCATCATGCAGTGAGTGATTCCCCAGATATTGTTTGCTGCCAACCACAGATATGTGTGTACACTAGTCCTATAATAAGGGATACTTAAAAGGGAAGAAAGCCAGAGGAGCTCCTTAACCAAGGAAATAAATCTTCCAGGTTCTCTACAAGTGTTAGGTAGGGGGAAGGTGGGAGGGATCGCAAGAATGAATGGCGAGATGAACAATAAACATGGAACTTCATGGTGAGTACATAACTTTTTTATGTTATGTTGTCCTATCTCGCCTTCATTCTTACTGGTTGGGATAGCGTCCCTAGCACCATATTCCAGGGTGGCTCATGGGAGTACACATTTCAGCACAGTGGAACCAAAGGAGACCCTGTCCCTGGAGGCCAAATCCACTTTGTAATGAGTGATAAATGTGTGATGTCTTGCCCATGTAGCAGCAGCACAAATACTGTCCATTGATAGTTTAGCTAGATAAGCAGATGACATAGCCATGGCCCTAATAGAGTGACCCTTGACTTTGAAAGGTAGTTGTCTGTTATTTGAATTGTAATAAAGGTAATATAATTTGAGAGCCAGTTTGAGAGTGAGACTTTAGAGACTGGCATGCCTTTTTTGACTTCTGAGAAGGACACAGACAATTGATCAGACTTTCTGAAATCTTTGGTTCTATGTAGATAGAAGCAAAGTTGTCTATGCACATCTAACTGGTGTAGTTTGTATTCTGCCTTGTTGCCATGATTAGGGAAAAACACTGGCAGCTCAATAGATTGGTTTAAGTTATTTTGTGAATACACCTTAGGTAAAAATGATGGGTTTGTCTGGAAAGATACCCTATTCTTATGGAAGATTAAGTAAGGAGGTTTGATTGTTAAAGCTTGCAATTCTGAAACTCTTCTTGCAGAGGTAATGGCAACTAAGAAAATTGTCTTCCAAGATAGAAATTTGAGGTCACAAGATGATGAGGGTTCAAAAGGAGGCAAGGTCAGATATGTTAGAACAAATTCAAGTCCCATGGCGAGAGTGTTTTTTTAATGGGGGGTGGGTCTTAATAAGCAGTTATCTTTTAAAAAGGCATCACATAATCTGTGTGACATCAAGTTTGAAGTTCTGTCACCTATATGAAAATTTGAGATTGCAGCAAATTGCACCTTGATAGTAGCTGCCACTGAACCCTGTTGAAAAAGCTCTGATAGGAACTCAAGAACAGAAGAGATTGGAGCAGAAAAGGGATAGATGTTTTTACTCAGTGCCCAGATTGAGAACCTTTTCCATTTGCTAGAGTATAGCCTCCTCGTTTTAGCCTTGTGCAAGGATACCAGGAATTGTTTAACTACTGGCATAAATTTTTGAAGCCTGACTAAGTTGGGAACTGGAGCAGTCATGCTGTCAAATTGAGGGTTTGGAGGGAGGGGTGGAGGGTTCCCGACATATGAGTCAGAAGGTCTGGAACTAGGTCCAGAGTCCATGGTTCCTCCTGAAGATGTGGCTAGAGAAAGGGAAATCAAATCTGATGAGGCCATTATGGAGCAATGAGAATTATTCTGCTTCCTAGCGAGTAGGCTTTCTGAATGACTTGTGGTATTAGGGGGAATGGGGGAAATGCATACAGTAGTCCCGAGGGCCAATCATGAACAAGAGCATTCCTGGGTGACTCCCTCAGAGGGGGGAACTAGGGTAAAATAGCTGCTGCATTTGGCATTCATGGGAGTGGCAAATAGGTCACAGCAAGGCTGGCCCCATTTCTGGAATATCCTTTCCACTATCTCTTTCTCTAGGGACCACTCATGAGGCATCAAAATTGCTTCTGCTCAGCCTGTCTGCTATCACATTGGACTTCCCCAGGATGTGTGTTGCTATCAGAAAACAAGAGATTGCCCATTGTCATACTCTGAGAGCCTCTCAGCAAAAGGGGTAAGACTTGGTTCCTCCTTGCTTGTTTATGTACCAAAACACCAACATATTGTCTGACTGAACTGCAATTGTTCCTAGTGGAAGAGAGTCCTGAAGTGCTTGCAACGCCAAGCGCACTGCTCTTATCTCTAGAACACTGATATGCAAATGGGTCTCATGTTCCTGCCATGTGCCTTGGACCGTCCTTCCCAGATAATGCCCCCCCACCCTATCTGGGAGGCGTCCATGGTCACTGTTGCCAGAGGTTGTTGTGGAGTAAAGGGTTGACCTAACGTGACATGACTGGAAAGGAGCCACCATCTTAGATCCTTCTTGCATGACTCTGTAATTCTGATCTGGTGGGACATGGGACGTTCTTGTAAGGATCATTGAGAAAAGAGAAGCCAATGGAGGATTCTCATGTGCATCCTGGCTAACGGGACTAGGGTGATTATTGATGCCATCGTTCCTAGAACTTTCAGGACTGTTTTCACTGTTACTTTTGTCTTTGGCAGGAGATCGGAAATTTGTTGTCTGAGTACCAAAACTCTTTCTGCAAGTAATTTTGCAATCATAGAGACGGTGTCTAATTCTGCTCCTATAAAGGTAATATGATGACAAGGCAACAAGGCAGACTTCCCTAAGTTTATTGTTATCCCTAATTGAAAACAAATTTGTAAGGCTTGGTCTCTTGACTGTTGTAGTAGATGCTTGGTGGTGGCAGTCAGGAGCCAGTCATCTAGATATGGAAAAACTTGGATTCCTAACCATCTCAAGTGAGCCATGACTACTGCCATGCATTTGGTGAACACTCTGGGGCTGTAGTGAGACCAAATGCAGAACTCAAAACTGAAAATGACTGGCTCCCAGCTGGAAGCGTAAGTGACTCCTCTATGCTCTGTCCATTTTTATGTGGCAGTATGCATCTTGGAGGTCTATTGAGCACATCCACTTGTCTTTCCCTAAAAAGGGAAGAATTGACTGCAGTGTCACCATTCAGAAATTGGACTTCTTTACAGATTTGTTTAGTTTGCTGAGATCTAATATGGGTCTCCAGTGCCCTGTTCTTTTTGGCACTAAAAAGAATCTTGAGTAAGTTCCGAATCCTATTTGGTCTGCGTGGACTTCTTGGAGGACTCTTTTATCTAGCTACTTTTGAATCTCTATAGTTACAAGCTCCCTTAGACTGGGTGGAACGTCTGGGATCTTTTGGAGTTGTGGGACGGGAAGGGAAAAGGGAATGGAATAACCTCTGGATATTATACTTTATACCCACTTGTCTTTTGTGATATCTCACCAGACTTCTCTATACAAAGATAATCACACCTGACTGCTTCCAGAGTAGGACAGATGGCCCTCCTTTCAGGAGCACTGGAAAGGTTGGTTGTAAAAGGATTCACGGTCACCTTGATTTTGTGGACCCCCTCTACCTTGAGGACGGCGTCTACCATTATTGCCTCCCCCTCTGACCCTGGGGAATTCACCTCGTGCATCTTGAAAAACTCCCTGGGATTTCTTGAACAACATTTTTCCACCTTTCGGGCCCTTAGGGCAGGGTCTGGAAGGGATGGAAAAATGCACTCCAATGGCAGAGAGAGGTTTTCCTTCCTGGTTTCATCTGGTAAGTGTGTCTTTGACTTTTGGTCCAAAAAGTGAGGAACCATCGAAAAGGGCATTGACAAAGGCAGACTTAAAAGGTTCAGCAAAATTACACAAAAGCATCCAGGCGTGTCTCCTTAGGGAAACTTCCGAACCCGCTGCCCTGCTCGCTCCATCCACTGCATAGGAAATCAGACTCATGGAGGCATTAACTATGGAATTTAAGGAGGATAGCTGAGAGGTTACTTTGTCTGAAACCCCTGCAGCTAGTGAACCTTTAAGAGTATCTCCTAACTCCTTCAGGAGATCTCTTTGTAGCCTAATGAAGTGAGTAAGGTAGTTCAGTGATTGAAGGGTAAAAGTCGCTGACTAGAAAATACGCTTCCCATATCTGTCCATCATTTGAGACTCCCTGTTTGGTGAATGGACAGATGAGGACGTTTCACAGAGTTCCTTCTTGGTGGCTGCTGCCACCACCATAGCATCAACAGGGACGCCTTTAGTAAGAAATTATTTTTCTGCTGGAGCCATTATGAATTTATTTGGTCTCCTAGGGACAGGTTCCATAGTGTCTGGTGACGTCCACACCTTTCGACTAACCAATTCCTTTAGTTCATCAAAAGGCGGAGACACCCAGGAGGCTGAAGGTTGAGATCCGAAGGCCTTCAGGTACACCGACACCTCATCAGAAGGGTTAATGGGCTTCCAGCCATCTCTCTGTTTCAGGATTTCTAAGATATCTGCAAAGGAGATATCTTCAGAGGGTGACTGTGGGGACCCTCTGACTCCTCGAGGTCAGTGTCTGAGGTGACTGACTCATCTGGTGAGTCCAGATGCTTCCTCTTGCATGTTTTCTTCCAAGGAACCTCCTCAGAAGGGTATTCTGGGGAGGTCTCGGGAGAGTGGTACTTACCCAATGGGGCTACCTGAAGCCATGAATCTCTGCTCTCTTGAGGATGGGATGGTGTTGAGACAGATGCCGGTGCCTTAGGGTAAGACTGTCAGTACTTTTGTGTAGAGCTGTAGGAGGGGAAAGCACTCTCCTCATTAGCTCAAAAGCAGGTCCCCCTGGCTCTGAGGATGCCTCCTGTTCCAAAGAAATGGAAGGAATCCCTGGCTCCAAAGAGACCACCTCCGAGCCCGATGTAGGAGACGAGCTCAAGTGTGCTGAAGCCCCGAGAGGTAAGCTTGGAACCAAAGAGACTCGGGTCCAAGCGTTCACCCCCAGAACTGACCGGACAGCTTTGGCTCCTAGACACCTCAGAAGGCACCGAGGGTGCTGGAGCAGACAACAGTTCCGAAATTTCCTGGATGGGTCTAGGAACCAAAGATTCTACATCAGATGGTACTTGACACTCCAGCTCCGAAGATCCAACTTGGCTCAGAGGAGGAATCAACGTGGATGAAAGAGTCTTAGCTGGCTCCAGAACTGATTGGATTGGAGCTGAAAATAATTTAGCCAGCGCCGGCAACTTCAGAAGTCTGCCCACCACCCTATCCACATCATCGTCTGATAAGATTCTAGAGGACCTGGAGGAAGGGTAGGTAAGTGAGATCTCTCCAATATGGGAGACCTTAAGGTAGGGGAGACCAGTATTAACTCAATGGACTGGCTCCGAATGCTAGTCTCTTTTGGTTTTGAAAGCTGTGGAGCCGAAGGACTTGACTTGTACAATTCAATGATCTCTCTCGGTTCCAAGTCCTGTGAAGCCAAAGAGATTGATCTGTCTGAAATTTTTAGCACTTTATGAGGTGGTTCCGAATGAGCAGATGAGAAGGAAGAGGAAGATGTTCTCTTTGAAGGTTTGCCACTTCTTGAAGAAGGGGACTTAGGTTTAGAGGAGATACTCTGGCTTTCTAAATCTTCAGAAAATTGAGTTTTTAGAAGTCCTCTGACTATTAACTTGTTCTTTCTTTACTGCAAAAACGCAGGAACTGAAAGAGTGAAAGAAAGTAAAAGACTCCTGCAGGTGACTGGCCCCCAAACAATAAACACACACACTATGACCATTAGTTAGAGACATTTTTTGTGAGTATTTCTGACACTTTTTAAAGCCAGATGGCTTTGGTTCCTTCTCTCTACTTTCCTTAGACATCATGAGAAGGAAGAACAAACTACAAACACTATAAATGTAAGGCACTAACTATAAGAAAAACCATAAGTAGAAAAAACAAACGTAATATATATATATATATATATATATATATATATATATATATATATATATATATATATATATATATATAATATATATATATATATATATATATATATATATATAAATATATATATATGGCCTAATAGCACAGTATAATAATATAAGCACACTGCACATCTATTTGAATTATATATATATATATATATATATATATATATATATATATGCACATACATACATGGGAGCGCTACAGAATCCTGAATGCCCAAAACCCTGAAGACCAAAATCCTGAAAACTCAAAATACTGAAAACTCAAAATCCTGGAAACACACAGGATACTAACACTTACTATATTCCAGTACAAGTACATACAGAAACATATTACCCTTCAACTATATGCAGGGGGGCACCCTCCACACCCCCTGCTACTTAAATATATCAACTCCGAGATTGCACTTCACTACTCTAAGTGCAATCTCAGAGTTGATATATTTATGTAGCAGAGGGTGTGTGGGGGAGTGCTGCCCCCCACATGGGGGGTGTAGGGGGGGCTAGCCTCCCTGCTTATACTTGTAGAACAGTAATATAGTTTGTGTTTTATTTCTTTCTGTATGTACTTGTGCTGGAATATAGTCAGTGATGGTATCTGTGTGTTTTCAGGATTTTGAACTTTCAGGATTTTGGTCTTCAGGATTTTGGGCTTTCAGGATTCTGTAGCGCTCATATATGTATATATATATATATATATATATATATATATATATATATATATATATATATGGGTCTACTTCTTTTGACCTAACTCCCATTTGCCTGACACCCATTTGCCTGAGACCAAATGACTGAAATTTCATTTGCCTGACACTTCAAAAGTTAGCAATATCATATGAAATGAAGCCCCCCACTTCATTTCATATGATATTGTTAACTTTTGATGTAATATTGCTTAGTAAAGGAAAAGTAAGTGGGGGGCTTCGCCCCCCACACCTCCCATTGTGGGGGGCTGTGCCCCCCCAACTATATATTCTAACTCCAGGGTCACACTACAGTGGAGAAGGGGGCATATTCGATTTTCTTGCTAATAATACTTGTCAGTGAAATGAAGTGTCGGGCAAATGAAGTGTCAGGCAAATGAAATTTCAGTCAAATGGGGTCAGTCAAATGAGTGTCAGGCAAATGAAAGTTAGGTCAAAAGAAGTAGACCCATATATATATATATATATATATATATATATATATATATATATATATATAAAATACAGCTCTGTCCTCTAAGTTAAATGGGAGGTAGGCCCTCTAACTTAAACGGACCTAGCACTGCTATTAAACAAGGAAAAACAAGACAAACACGCTAAGGGAACAAAATTTAGTTAAACCCTCTAACTTAAGCAGACACTTGGCTCTCTAACTCAAAAGAGCCAAGAATCACTGACAAAGAAAATAGACACTAGACAATCGGACTACACTAATGTTTTTCGACAGAATAGAAAGAAGAAAATAGGTCTTGTGACTAAAACGACGGCCAACTAAGCAACAATCATGGTAGTGAAAGATTAAACACAACACACAAGAACAGCAGAGAGAAAGTATCTATATAAAAGACCTATAACTACATGAAGACAAAAACAGTTAGCAAAAATAACTACGTTTTTCAAAAACTTAGCCATGGCCACGGAGAAGAGCATCTGATCTTGTTACATGGCAAATGAGATCTGGGGAATCATGCAGTGCATGATGGGATATCTGTTCAGCCACGAGCTAAGTGAAAGACTCTGAGCTATAGTATGTGGCAGAGTCGGAGCCGAGGATCAGCTCTGAACCCAACCAGTAAGAATGAAGGTGAGATATGACAACATAACATCATCAGTGTGGGAGAAGAATGTGATATAAAAGAACTTGAGGAAGAGGGAGTATATAAATATTTGGGAATTGATGAAGGAAAAACAATAAAGCATGAGCAAATGCGAATAAAACTTAGTAAGGAATAGTTTAGAAGACTTAAATTAATTCTGAAAACAGAGTTGACATCTAGGAACAAGATCCAAGCTATAAACCAATTTGCTCTTCCTGTCATAACTTACAGTTTTGGAGTGACTGACTAGCCCCAAAATGCGTTGGATAGATTAGATAGGAAAAGAAGAAGGATGCTTCATGCTCACCACATGATTTATAAAAATCAGTGTATACCAAGATTATATATTCGCAGTTCTGAAGGAGGGATGGGCCTCCTTGAAATTGATTATATGTATGGATCTGCAATCGTGGGACTCCACACATATCTGCTGACCTCACAAGACCCAAACATAGTGAAAGTTTTGAATCATGAGCAGAATAAATGTAAGATGACTTCTCTACCTAATTTAGCAGAAGCATATCAGCGTTAAACAGGAATGAAAATCAAACCAGAAGTAGATAAAAATCAGGCAGCAACTGAATATGCCAAAAAACAAAAGAATGAATAAAAGGTGAAGGACCAGATGAGAAGACAAGAAGTGTGGAAAATGCATAAATATAGTTGCAAGTATAGAAAACTTCTGGAAGAACCTCATGTTGATCAGGAACGAACGCAGGATTGGTTAAGGAGAGGTGAATTCAAACCAAGAGATGAAGGGTTAATATTGGCAGCCCAAGACAGTGGGCTACGTACACACTGGTTTACAAAGTCCATTGAACATGTGGGAGAAACAGACTCCCAGGTAGGTTTTGTAAACCCGAATTGGAAACAGTTGCACACCTTGTTGCTGGTTGTGACATATTAATGGCAGAATGATTGTATACTGAAAGGCATAATAATGTGGCAACACAGTTGCACTGGGGATTTTGCAAACATTATGGTACTGAAGTGACTGAAAAACACCAGCAACATGAGCCACAAAGCATCAAAGAAAATGATGAAGTTTATATCACATGGGATCACCCATTACCAACATTTCAAAAGATAGATGCTAGAAAACTGGGTATAGTGGTCCAAGAAAATAAGAGAAAAGTAGCATTGACTTTATTAAGTTATGTATGACATAGGCAATCATGTATTTATATAAATTAAAACAAGCCACAGTGACATAATTTTAGTTGCAAACAATATACATCACAAACCATACTGACATAATTTTAATTGCAAACATTACATATCACTTATAATCTATTCACTCTTTGTCAGTCAAACATTACACAGCTCATTCAAATTCTGCCTTCTTTTAAGCCTCATTCTTTCTCTGTATATATTTTTCCCACAATTCCCATTTTTTTCTATGTAATTTCCTTCTACCCTTTTCTAAAGGTCCCAATTCCAGTTGTTTTATCTCTATTACTATCTATATTCACTACTTCTAGTACAGTTGGTTTAGACTATGATTTCCATTTTTTGGCAGGCACCATAGTTAGACTCAACAAGGCCTTACTATATTGAGGCAATTCCGATTCTGTATCATAGCTTAAAAAATAATTTCCTTAGTTACACAAATTTGCTCTATCAGTATCTCTGACAGAGCAGTTGCAGGGAATCCTCAGAGTCTGCAACTCATTACACTCCCAGAAAATATGTTCCCAATTATTTCTTTCATCCCCATCATATCTATCACTACTGTGCTTTGTCATACAATCAGTAAATTTATGATCACTTATTCATACACCACCACTGACATACTTCTGAAGTGTAGAGATGAGAAGAGTTTCATTTCAGTCAAATACAAAGTTTGCTATAACTGCACCCCTTCAAAAAAATTAGGTACTCAAATATTCTGAGTTGTAAAGCCTCTCTATAGAGAACACCCACTTAAGAAAAACTTACAATACAGTCTTGGGGTATGGGGGTTGCTAAAATGAGGTTTGACTGCAGTTATACATTGTCATAACTGCAGGTGTCTAATCTTTATTGTTTTCCCGGATTTGCAGGAAGTGTACTCATTCACAGATTATGGCAAATTATAAGTTATGTACTCACCATAATGAGGCATCTGTGTTATCCATTTTCATTCTTCCTTACTAATGGGTTTGGATCCGATACTTGGATCCAACTCGGATGCATACAGTGGATTTCGAATCAAGCTCTTGAGCTCCTCTCTCAATCCATAATGCTCTATTCCACCCCATTGCCTCACATCAAGTTTGCTGCCTAATCCCATTCTGATCCAAGAGAGAAAAGTTAAATGGAAATAAAGATGGTGCTCAAACCTGGAACAGAAGGCTCCAAACATAGTCCAATAGGTTCTTCCAGAATAAACAAGGAATTGGGGACAGATGGGAGGGAAAGTGAGGAAAAAATGGACAACACAGATGCCTAGTTATGGTGAGTACATAACTTATAAATCTGATGTTGTCCTTTTCATTCTTCCTCAGTAATGGGACAGAGTCCCTAGCTACGTAAACCTCGGGTGGCCCTGATGGAAAGATATTCCAAAGCACTGTCGAACCAAAGGTGGTTCTACTTCTAGATATGATGTCCAACTTGTAATGTGAAATAAAGTTAAGAGCCTTGGACCATATGGCTGCTGCACAGATGTCGTCAATAGAAGTCCTTGACCAAAAGGCCAAGGATTGAGTTGAA
Organism: Protopterus annectens; assembly: GCF_019279795.1. Taxonomy (NCBI): domain Eukaryota; kingdom Metazoa; phylum Chordata; order Ceratodontiformes; family Protopteridae; genus Protopterus; species Protopterus annectens. The sequence continues at coordinate 881,435,975 of NC_056733.1, read as the reverse complement.
TGAGCTTGAAGAGGTCTTGGTAAAACTAAACCTTTTTGAGAGTAAATCAGTGAAATGCATTCTGTAATCCATTTAGCTAGGGTAAATTTAGAAACTGTTTGACCCAGTGATTTGGGGAAAAGGATACGAAAAGCTGATCTGACTTCCTAAACCGTTTTGTTCTTTTAAGATAAAAAAGTAATTGTGTGTGTATATCAAGGAGATATAACATGTACTCTCCCTTATTGGAAAATTTGGAAAAAAGACTGGTAAATTAAAGTATTGATTGATGTTATTTTCAGAAGCCACTTTAAGCCAAAGGAAGAGTTAGTCCATAGAGAAACCCTGTCTTTATGAAAAATAATGTAATGTAAGGAGGTTTCACTGACAGAGCCAGGAGTTCAGTAATTCTTTTCGCTGAAGTTATAGCTACCAGGAATACTGTTTTCCATGATAGAAAGTTTAGATTACATTTGTCTGACAGTTCAAAAGGTTTCTGAGTTGAAGCCTGAAGAAACACAGTAAGGACCTAAGGTGGAAAAGGATTCTTTATTGGAGGTCTGAGAAAAAAAATGCCCTTCATGAAGGCTTTACACAATCTGAAAGAAGCCAGGGAGAAAGATTTATTTCCTGATTGGAAATTTGAGATTGCTGCCAACTTAAGTTTAATTGTAGAAAAACTGGCCCTTCATTAAAAAAGGGTTGTACGAAAATGAAGAACTGCAGAAGTTGGGGCTGAAAAAGAGTTGATGCTTTGGGCAGAAGCCCAAATAGAAAACATTTTCCATTTGCTCCGATACAGTTTCTTGGTGGAAGTTTTTTGTGAAGGCAAAATAATATCGCAAACTGAGGAAGAGAGTGTAGAGTAAGCATTACTGGAAGTGAAGAAACCATGCAGTTAACTTGAGGGTGAGAAGGTTGAGATGTTGAATCCCTGATGGGTAACATAGGAAATCCTAATGAGGCTCCAGTATCCATGGAGGATAACGAAGATGATACCGTAGGAAGGGGAACAAAACTTGCCGAAGTGAGAAAGGGACAATGAGGATTACTGAGCTCTTCAGCCTGCTTGCTTTCTGCAAGAGTTTTGGAATCAGTGGAAGAGGTGGATAAGCATAAAGGACACCCAAGAGCCAAGCATGAAGCAGAGCTTCTCTTGGTGACTCCAACTGAGGTGGGATCAGCGCAAAGTACTTGCTGCACTTGTTATTGAGAAGTGAAGCAAATAGGTCACAGCAAGGCTAGCCCGAACGCCTGAAGATCATATTCGCTACTGACTGATTGAAAGACCATGCGTGAGGCATCAAAACAGATCTGCTTAATTTGTCTACCAGCACACTGGTTTTCCCTGGGATGTGCATTGCAATTAGAAAGTGGTATGAAGAGATTGTTAATTCAAAAATTCTCATACGCTCTCCACACAGGGCATAAGATCAGGTTCCTCCTTGCTTGTTGATGTACCAGACTACTGACATGTTGTCTGTCTGAATTGCAATAGTCGCCAGAGGGGGAAATTCTTGAAATGCCTGCAAAGCTAAAAGGAATGCTCTGATCTCCAAAATGTTGATATGCAATTTGGTCTCTTGCGAGGAACCACATGCCTTGGACTGTCTTTCTCAAGAAATGCCCCCCCCCCACCCCCACCCCAGTTGGTAAACATCTGTGGTCACTGTTGCAACTGGATTTGGAAGAACAAAAGGTATGCCCAGAAAGAGACTGTAGACTGAATCCACCAATGAATGTGACGCTTGGAAATCAGGCTGAGTTTTATTTGAAAAGACAGGGGTAGATGGTGAATGGGCCACAGTACAGCGAAGGTCCAGTGGGGAATTCACATAAAGAAGTGTGCTAGAGGAAGCAGTACTTGGCCGCTGACATACTCCCTACTACTCGAAGTACTAACCTTACTTGAGGAGAAGGATGAGAAAAAATATCCTGCACCTGATACCTTATAGAAGTAATGCAGTGGAAGGGTAAAGATGCCACTTGAGTCATAGTGTTAAGAAGTCTCTGATAAATTCCAGGCTCTGGACTGGGGCAAGCTGTGATTTGGCAAGACTGATTGAAATGCACAAGGCATTGCAAATCTGGCGTAAACTGTAGAAGTTGATGCCTCCAGTCATCTAGATATGGAAACACCTGGAATCCTTTTGAGTCTCAAGTGAACTGCTACTACTACTGCCATGCATTTGGTAAACACCCTGGGGACTGTGGTGAGTCCAAAGGACAGAGCTCTGAATTGGTAATGATTGGCTCCCAGCCAAATGCAAATATAGCTTCTGGATTGTCTGTCTATTTTTATGTGACAGTACATAACCTAAAGGTCTATACAGCACATCCAGTCTTCCTTGCGCAGAAAGGGCAGGATGGACTGAACCGTGACCATTCAGAATTTTGTCTTCTTCACATATTAGTTCAAACTGCTTAGATCCAAAATGGGCTGAGGACCCCTGTTTCATTTGACTCTAAAAAGAAGCATGAGCTCTTTTTTGTAGCAGCTATTGTATTTTTTGTGCTGCTTCCTTCCTCTGACAGGGTGGAACATTGGGAAGGTTCTTCCCCAACAAGGAAGAAGGAAAAATGGTATGTAGTAACCTCTGGATATTATCTTTAGCACCCATAATTTTTTTGTGATATTGTTCCAGGTATCTAGGTGCAAATAGGATCAGCTCCCAAATGCCTCAACAGTTGAGCGCTTGGACAGTGCTTCAGGAGTGCTGATAGGGCCTGTCTGAAAAGGAATCTTTAAAGTCCTAGTTCTGTGGGCTTCTTCTGCCTCTAGGGTGATGTTTACTATTAAAATTTCATCCTTTGCCTCTGGAGGAATTATCCCCATATGAATCCTGAAAAGACCCCTGATATTTACAGAACCACATATTCTTACCTCCTCTCTTATTTCAAGAGAAGGTCCATTGAGGGTATAAAACTTGATTCCTACAGCAGACAGGGTTTTTCCACCTTTCTGGCTGAGTGCAAGCATATCTTTAACTGATGGCTCAAACAAGGAAGTGTCATCAAATGGGGCATTAATAAAAGGCATCTTAAAGGGCTCCACGAAGTCACACAGCCACAACCAGGTATGTCTCAGTATGGCAATACCTGAACCAGCAGCTCATGAGGTACCTTCAGCTGTATGACAGATTAACCTCATCGACATGTTTGAAACAGACAAAAGAGTGGCCAGTTGAGATTAAGTCCTATTGAAATCTTCAGCAGACATGGACTCAGAGAGAGAATTTGCTAGTTCTTTAGTCAATCTCTCTGCAGTCTAGTAAAATGTGCCAAATAATTAAGTGACCTCAGAGCGAAGGTAGCTGATGTGAGCACTCACTTTCCAAATCTGTCCAACACTGTGGACACCCTGTTCAGCAAATGGACAGAAGAGATCTGCTCTGCCAGCTCTTTTTTTAGTGGCTGCCACCACCTCCATAGCATCAACAGTGACTCATTTGCTCTAGTAAGAAAGGTGCAAAGGAGGGGAAAAAAATTTGTCCAGGCACTTGGGTATGGGCTTGACAGTGTCTAGTTCCTTCCATGCCCAGCAGCAAACCAAGTCAATAAGTTCATCTGTCAGGGGGTCATCCAAGATGTAGATGGTCCAGCAACAAAAGCCTCCAGAAACACAATTTTTTCAGGAGAAGGAGTTTGGAATAACCAGCCACTTTTCTGCTTAAGGATTTCTAGAATATCTCCAAAGGAGATGCTATTAGGTGGTGATCTGGGGGATCCTTCTCCCTCATCAAAATCAGTGTCTTCCATGAGAGACTCCATGGGGGCGTCTGTGTGTTGCCTGTTACATGTCCTCTTCTGAGGAACCTCCTCTGTGGGATGTTCAGGAGAGGTACTGAAGGGGGGGGTTTTCCTCAAGTGGTACTATCTGGAGACTAATTGAAACAGGATGTCCCTGTGGAATAGGTCTGATGGACTCATAGATTGGAGACAATGATGGATAGGGGATAGGATTTGGGACATGAGATGATGGTTCTCTATGGAGAGAGAATGCATTTTCTACCACATTGAAAGCCAAGGCACCAAGGGAATCATTTTACTCACTCCCTGGAGCTGAATCTTCTGAAGAAGGCAAGTCTTGACCACCCCTGGATCCAAGCCTCAAGGGGAGAATTGGATCTGAGCTGTCCAGGGTCGAAGCTCCAAGAGGAAGGGATAGATCTGACAAAAATGGAGCTGAACCCAACCAGTCAGATCAGGTGATTACATCTCATCTGAGACTCGCTCTGATCTGAGGGTATCGAAGCACAGCCAGTCAGGGAACTCATCAGAGTGAAGGAAGGAAGTCTCCTTGGATCCGATGCAGTAACTGTCCTGGGACTTTGAAACCATGGGTTGGATCGGAGAAGGAGAAACAATAGACTTCACAGGTACACTCACAGATCCAGTTGGAGGATGGAGCTAGCAAAAAGTACAGTTGTGTACACTTACCATAAATGTAGATGTTCAAGTGCATTCACTGTTGCAGTCATTACATTTGGGTTATCTGCTTGCAGGTAGCCCTCAGTCGGCCTGATTAACAAAATCTTGTGTCCTGCGTTGGTTGCTGTCCCTTCTTCCATGACGTCAGATCGTCAGGGGTATAAAACATGCAGCCGACGCCATTACATCAGTTTTTCTTGCCCCAGATGTCAGGTGCCTCCCTAATGGGGAGCAATTAAATATAAAAGTACAAAGATATACCTCTAACAAAAAAACAAATACACCAAAAAGGCTTTTAAGCATAGTAAAGGAAAGTAGAGGTGTAGCCAAAAGAAGTTAGGGGACTGGAGTGAGGGTAACCAGGACTGCAACAGTGAATATACTTGAACATCTACATTTATGGTAAGTGTACACAACTGTACTATGTTCTTCATGTTTCACTGTTGCAGTCATTACATTACGGTAGATTTCCAAAGCTATGGTTGGGAGGAGGAATTTAGATAGCATTAGGACCAGCTATAAGGCCCTGCAAGACTGCAATGGCAAAGCCAGTTCTGGATTTAGAGAAAATTGGCAAATGATATTGCTTGGTGAAAGTATGTACAGAACTCCAGGTAGCAGCTTCTAGGATGTCCCTGGCAGGGACGCCTCTGAGAAAGGCTGTCGAGGTAGATGCAGCCCTGTTGGAGTGAGGTCTGCTCCCCTGGGGGATAGGTTTTCCATAGTGCTTATAGCAGAAATTAATGCAATGGCCTATCCATTTAGAAATGGTTTGCTTTGAAATAGCCTTCCCCTCTGCCCCTGCAGCAAATGCCACCAGCAGTTGGTCAGATTTCCTTTGAGGTTTAGTCCTGTCCAAGTAGAATCTAAGTTGTCTGTGCACATCTAAGGAATGCAGTATCCATTCCCCTTTGTTCTGTGGATTGGGAAAGAAGGTTGGCAAATGAATGGACTGATTAAGAGCCACACTGGATACCACCTTGGGCATGAAGGGTGGATTGGCTCTGAGGGACACTCTGTCCGCATGAAAGATAATGAAAGGCTCCACTGCCATAAGGGCCTGTAATTCAGATACCCTTCTAGCTGAAGTGATTGCTAAAAGGAAAGCTGTTTTCCAAGAAATAAATTTTAAGTCTGCAGTAGCAGCTGGCTCAAAAGGAGGTAGAGTGAGTTTCTCCAAAACAAAGTTAAGGTCCCAGGCTGAGGTTGGAGCTCTCCTGGGTGGTCGCAAATTTTTGGCTCCTCTGAGGAACTGCTTGAGCAGTGGACGAGAGAAGAGGGGAGGTTCTGTGTTATAATGAGCTGAAATGGCTGAGGCATGGATTTTAATGGAGGAAAAAGACAGGCCCTTGTGAAGCACAAGGCATTGCAAATCTGGCGTAAACTGTAGAAGTTGATGCCTCCAGTCATCTAGATATGGAAACACCTGGAATCCTTTTGAGTCTCAAGTGAACTGCTACTACTACTGCCATGCATTTGGTAAACACCCTGGGGACTGTGGTGAGTCCAAAGGACAGAGCTCTGAATTGGTAATGATTGGCTCCCAGCCAAATGCAAATATAGCTTCTGGATTGTCTGTCTATTTTTATGTGACAGTACATAACCTAAAGGTCTATACAGCACATCCAGTCTTCCTTGCGCAGAAAGGGCAGGATGGACTGAACCGTGACCATTCAGAATTTTGTCTTCTTCACATATTAGTTCAAACTGCTTAGATCCAAAATGGGCTGAGGTCCCCTGTTTCATTTGGCTCTAAAAAGAAGCATGAGCTCTTTTTTGTAGCAGCTATTGTATTTTTTGTGCTGCTTCCTTCCTCTGACAGGGTGGAACATTGGGAAGGTTCTTCCCCAACAAGGAAGAAGGAAAAATGGTATGTAGTAACCTCTGGATATTATCTTTAGCACCCATAATTTTTTTGTGATATTGTTCCAGGTATCTAGGTGCAAATAGGATCAGCTCCCAAATGCCTCAACAGTTGAGCGCTTGGACAGTGCTTCAGGAGTGCTGATAGGGCCTGTCTGAAAAGGAATCTTTAAAGTCCTAGTTCTGTGGGCTTCTTCTGCCTCTAGGGTGATGTTTACTATTAAAATTTCATCCTTTGCCTCTGGAGGAATTATCCCCATATGAATCCTGAAAAGACCCCTGATATTTACAGAACCACATATTCTTACCTCCTCTCTTATTTCAAGAGAAGGTCCATTGAGGGGTATAAAACTTGATTCCTACAGCAGACAGGGTTTTTCCACCTTTCTGGCTGAGTGCAAGCATATCTTTAACTGATGGCTCAAACAAGGAAGTGTCATCAAATGGGGCATTAATAAAAGGCATCTTAAAGGGCTCCACGAAGTCACACAGCCACAACCAGGTATGTCTCAGTATGGCAATACCTGAACCAGCAGCTCATGAGGTACCTTCAGCTGTATGACAGATTAACCTCATCGACATGTTTGAAACAGACAAAAGAGTGGCCAGTTGAGATTAAGTCCTATTGAAATCTTCAGCAGACATGGACTCAGAGAGAGAATTTGCTAGTTCTTTAGTCAATCTCTCTGCAGTCTAGTAAAATGTGCCAAATAATTAAGTGACCTCAGAGCGAAGGTAGCTGATGTGAGCACTCACTTTCCAAATCTGTCCAACACTGTGGACACCCTGTTCAGCAAATGGACAGAAGAGATCTGCTCTGCCAGCTCTTTTTTTAGTGGCTGCCACCACCTCCATAGCATCAACAGTGACTCATTTGCTCTAGTAAGAATGGTGCAAAGGAGGGGAAAAAAAATTGTCCAGGCACTTGGGTATGGGCTTGACAGTGTCTAGTTCCTTCCATGCCCAGCAGCAAACCAAGTCAATAAGTTCATCTGTCAGGGGGTCATCCAAGATGTAGATGGTCCAGCAACAAAAGCCTCCAGAAACACAATTTTTTCAGGAGAAGGAGTTTGGAATAACCAGCCACTTTTCTGCTTAAGGATTTCTAGAATATCTCCAAAGGAGATGCTATTAGGTGGTGATCTGGGGGATCCTTCTCCCTCATCAAAATCAGTGTCTTCCATGAGAGACTCCATGGGGACGTCTGTGTGTTGCCTGTTACATGTCCTCTTCTGAGGAACCTCCTCTGTGGGATGTTCAGGAGAAGTACTGAAGGGGGGGGGTTTCCTCAAGTGGTACTATCTGGAGACTAATTGAAACAGGATGTCCCTGTGGAATAGGTCTGATGGACTCATAGATTGGAGACAATGATGGATAGGGGATAGGATTTGGGACATGAGATGATGGTTCTCTATGGAGAGAGAATGCATTTTCTACCACATTGAAAGCCAAGGCACCAAGGGAATCATTTTACTCACTCCCTGGAGCTGAATCTTCTGAAGAAGGCAAGTCTTGACCACCCCTGGATCCAAGCCTCAAGGGGAGAATTGGATCTGAGCTGTCCAGGGTCGAAGCTCCAAGAGGAAGGGATAGATCTGACAAAAATGGAGCTGAACCCAACCAGTCAGATCAGGTGATTACATCTCATCTGAGACTCGCTCTGATCTGAGGGTATCGAAGCACAGCCAGTCAGGGAACTCATCAGAGTGAAGGAAGGAAGTCTCCTTGGATCCGATGCAGTAACTGTCCTGGGACTTTGAAACCATGGGTTGGATCGGAGAAGGAGAAACAATAGACTTCACAGGTACACTCACAGATCCAGTTGGAGGATGGAGCTAGCAAAAAGTACAGTTGTGTACACTTACCATAAATGTAGATGTTCAAGTGCATTCACTGTTGCAGTCATTACATTTGGGTTATCTGCTTGCAGGTAGCCCTCAGTCGGCCTGATTAACAAAATCTTGTGTCCTGCGTTGGTTGCTGTCCCTTCTTCCATGACGTCAGATCGTCAGGGGTATAAAACATGCAGCCGACGCCATTACATCAGTTTTTCTTGCCCCAGATGTCAGGTGCCCCCCTAATGGGGAGCAATTAAATATAAAAGTACAAAGATATACCTCCAACAAAAAAACAAATACACCAAAAAGGCTTTTAAGCATAGTAAAGGAAAGTAGAGGTGTAGCCAAAAGAAGTTAGGGGACTGGAGTGAGGGTAACCAGGACTGCAACAGTGAATATACTTGAACATCTACATTTATGGTAAGTGTACACAACTGTACTATGTTCTTCATGTTTCACTGTTGCAGTCATTACATTACGGTAGATTTCCAAAGCTATGGTTGGGAGGAGGAATTTAGATAGCATTAGGACCAGCTATAAGGCCCTGCAAGACTGCAATGGCAAAGCCAGTTCTGGATTTAGAGAAAATTGGCAAATGATATTGCTTGGTGAAAGTATGTACAGAACTCCAGGTAGCAGCTTCTAGGATGTCCCTGGCAGGGACGCCTCTGAGAAAGGCTGTCGAGGTAGATGCAGCCCTGTTGGAGTGAGGTCTGCTCCCCTGGGGGATAGGTTTTCCATAGTGCTTATAGCAGAAATTAATGCAATGGCCTATCCATTTAGAAATGGTTTGCTTTGAAATAGCCTTCCCCTCTGCCCCTGCAGCAAATGCCACCAGCAGTTGGTCAGATTTCCTTTGAGGTTTAGTCCTGTCCAAGTAGAATCTAAGTTGTCTGTGCACATCTAAGGAATGCAGTATCCATTCCCCTTTGTTCTGTGGATTGGGAAAGAAGGTTGGCAAATGAATGGACTGATTAAGAGCCACACTGGATACCACCTTGGGCATGAAGGGTGGATTGGCTCTGAGGGACACTCTGTCCGCATGAAAGATAATGAAAGGCTCCACTGCCATAAGGGCCTGTAATTCAGATACCCTTCTAGCTGAAGTGATTGCTAAAAGGAAAGCTGTTTTCCAAGAAATAAATTTTAAGTCTGCAGTAGCAGCTGGCTCAAAAGGAGGTAGAGTGAGTTTCTCCAAAACAAAGTTAAGGTCCCAGGCTGAGGTTGGAGCTCTCCTGGGTGGTCGCAAATTTTTGGCTCCTCTGAGGAACTGCTTGAGCAGTGGATGAGAGAAGAGGGGAGGTTCTGTGTTATAATGAGCTGAAATGGCTGAGGCATGGATTTTAATGGAGGAAAAAGACATGCCCTTGTGAAGCATCTCAGTTAAGTATTGTAAAATCTGAGGTAAATTGGGTGCTGCTGTGCTCATCCCTTGAGATTGGTTCCAGGTACAGAATCTTTTCCATTTTTCAGCATACGATTTTCTAGTACTAGACCTCCTTGCCTCTAAAATGATATCCATCACAGTAAAGGAGAGATTATGTAATTAGCCAGGCTGCAAGGTTCAGTGTTAGAAGCTGAGGGTGCAGAATCTGATTCTCCTGCTGAGACAACAGGAAAGGAGTCTGAGGCAGGTGCCATGGGGGTAATTATGACACACTGTGCAGGAGGGGGTACCAGTGTTGGTGTGGCCAGTCTGGAGCAATCAAAATCATCCTTGGTTTGTTCTGTTTGATTTTTAGTAGTACTCTGGAGAGCAAAGGCAGAGGGGGAAGGCATAGACTGATAGGTTTTTTCAGCTAAAAGACAGAGCATCCACTTTCCAGGCTTGCTTGTGGGGAGTCTTTGTGCAAAATTTGTCCAATTATTAGTTCTGGGGAGAGGCAAACAGGTCTGTATCTAGGCTCCCCCATTTGCTTGTCAACATGTTGAAAATCGTTGGTTCCAGTTTCCACTCGTGTGGGTCCATGAGGTTTCTGTTTAGTCTGTCTGCCAGTGTATTTAATTTTCCTGGCAGGAATTGAGCTTGTAGGTGCACTTGGTAGCTCAAGGCTGTGTTCCACAATGCCGTGGCTAGTCTGCAGAGGGGGTAAGAATGTGTACCCCCTGCTTGTTTATGTACCACATAAGAGGTGTTGTCCGTCATTATCATAAGTTGTCCTGGAAGAATGTGGTCCTTGAAGGCTGTCACAGCATTCTGTACAGCTAACATTTCTCTTTGATTGATATGCAGGTGCATTTGACTTGGGATCCATTTGCCCTGAATGCACTTCCCTGCCAGGTGAGCCCCCCCCAAGCGTAGTCTGATGCATCTGTTGTTAGGGTTTGGGCGGCAGGGGGTGGTGTGAAAGGTAGTCCCTTGTTTTGGTGGCAGGCCTCTGCCCACCAAAGGAATTCTAGGTGTAGGCAAGGTATGATAGGAATCATTGCTTCTAGATCCTGAGAATGTTGACACCATAGGCTTTTTAGATACCACTGTAGTTTCCTCATATGCAGTCTTGCATATGGAATTAGAAGAATGCAGGAGGCCATGAACCCCAAGGCTTGCAGTATTTGTCTTGCAGATAGCAGGGTTTTTGTGGCCACTTGTTTGAAGTAGGTTGTCAAATGAATTTGTTTCTCTGGCGTGAGGTAAGCCATCTGGGAAGTTGTATTCAAGCTTGCTCCCAGGAATATAATTTGTTGACAGGGTACCAGGTGTGATTTCTTTTCGTTTATGGTGTATCCGAGACAAGTTAGAACCCTTTGTACAAAGGCCAGATGATTCAAAAGTATGTCCTGGCTTTCTGCCTGAAATAGACAATTGTTCAGGTATGGGTATATTTGAATATTTCTTTGCCTGCAAAATGCAATAACTGGAGCTAGGCACTTTGTGAATACCCTGGGCGCAGTAGATAAGCCAAAGGGCAGTGCAGAGAATTGTAGCCTGCTCTGAAGTGTAGGTGTCTTCTGCAAGATTCCCTAATTGGGATGTGCAGATATGCTTCTTTTAAATCTAGTGTTGCCAACCAGGCATCTTTGTCTAACATAGGAAGTAATTGGTGAAGAGTCAGCATCTTGAATTTTGGAATCTCCAAAAAGGTGTTTAGAGTAGACAGGTCCAGGATAGGATGCCATGAATTGTCTTTTCTGGGTACCAGGAAAAGTCTTGAGTAGAAACCTTCTCCCTTTTCCTCTTCTGGTACCAGTTGAATAGCCCCCATGCTTAAGAGAGAAAGTACTTGTTTTGGGGCCTCTGCCCATTGATTTGGAGGTAGGTCTGGCTACCTGCTTGATGTTGGCAACATGTGGAAGTGAAATCTGTATCCCTGGGACACTATATTTAAAACCCATTTATCCTGGGTAATGAGTTCCCAGTTTTTTGCATGAAGAGCAATCTTTCCCCCCAAAGGGGCAGTCAGTTGATAAGTGCTTGGAAATTTTAAAAGGAAGTCATTGAGACAGTTTACCATAGGGGGGAGTCTTATTACTCCCAGATTTAGAAGTGAAGCCCCCCCCCCCCCCCCCACACACACACTGCTTAGTCCTGTGTGTCCCCCCTGGGACTGAAACCTGGGTTTTTTGCTGTGTCTGGGTTTGGCTTGAGAAGACCTGGAAGGGGCTGGAAAGGACCAATTCTTAGAGGGACAGTGCCTACTAAATCTAGGAGGCTGAACTTGTAAGAAATTTTAACAGTTTGCATAGATTTAGCTTTATCTTCCATCTTTTTAAGAACTTCCACAGCCTTGTTGCCAAACAGGCTTTCCTGATTTAAGGGAGCATCCACCAATTTAGCTTTAACATGATTAAGCAAAGATTGCTCCTTTAGCCAAGCATGCCTTCTGAGCACAGACCCAGTGACAGCAGCCCTGCAAGAGGCCTCTAATGAATCAAAACCACATTTGCAAAGTATGTTTTCCAACTTGTTCAGCAGAATGCATTAAATCCTGTAATTCTTTATTTTCCACACAGTCAGGAATCAACATAATTTTCTGTTTATAAAGCAATCCAATAACATGTTGCTGATACTTTAACATATGAAACTGGCAGTTTAAAGCCCTAATGGCCGAGGTTGCAGAAGTGTAAACCTTCTTACCCCATCTATCCAGTGCCCTGGAGTCTCTATCAGAAGGGGAAGGATTTTTAGCAGTAGAAGCCTTAATGCCCTTGGGCCCCTGTGAAATAGTCTCTGGATCCGCAATAGGATTTTTAAAAAGGAACTTGTGTGACTCAGGGACCCTGTAGTATCTGTCAGGTTTTCTGGGAGCAATAGGCAAGGAATTAGGGGCCAAACTAGATTCCGAAAAAGCATTATCAACAATGTCTAGTACAGGAGGAATAGCTAAAGGCCTATGCTGAGGTAGGAGTAAGAAATCCCTAAGCCTCTTTCTTGAATCAGAAAAATCCTGGCTTTCCCAGTGGAAATGCTCCCTTAAAGTATATAAGGTTTCCCCAAAAGAAAAATCCTCTGGAGGGGAAGCAGAGGGAATGGAGTCCTCTGCATCAGAATCCTCATAAGTACATAAGGGTAAATCCAAATCATCAGAAGAATCAGAAAAAACGGAATCCTGGTCAGAAGATTCATAAACAACTTCAGTCCTTGGCCTCTTAGAAATGGGGGGTTGGCTACCCCTGATTAGAGTTATTAGATCTTCAGCCATTCTTATCATTTGTTTTTTAGGCATAGAGGCCTGAGCATGTGGCCTGGGCGTCGGTTTTTTAGGCATGGCTCGAGATTTAGGCCTAAGTGAAGAAGGAGGCGTCGGTTTAATATGCAAGTCCATAGGCCTGAATACACCCTCAGAAGCCGGTGCCTGCACAGCGGCTCCGGACCCATCCAAGGCAGAGACATCCACGGGTTCCATAGTTGAAGCATCTCGTGGCATACTGGACTCCGAATTGGTCTCAGTAGAGGCCTGCGAATCAGAAGTAACGGGTATCAGGGGCTGCAAAAGCGCCTCAATGAGTACCGGCAAACTGGCAACTGGCTTAGGATAAGCGTCGTCAGCAGTTTTGGACCACGGCGGCCTGTCTCTGTCTTTATCTTTGCATTTTTTCGGAATCCTGGTAGTCGGATGGCTAACCAACGACATTTCTGGATAATTAAACCAAGAAATGACATATTTAGAGGCGAAAATATACTGATGATGGATAGTGCGCTGATAAAATAAAGCACAAAACCAACAGCAAGGTACGTTGTGGTCAGGGCCTAGGCAAGGAATACAGTACAAATGAAAATCTTTATGAGGTACTTGCTTTCCACAAGTAATGCAATTATTAACTTTTACTGACATTGGTAAGGAGCAAGAAAAATTTTCCCCAACGGGGTGCTTAGCTTCAGTTGAAGACTTCGGTTCTGAAACTCAAAAACGAAAATTCAGGAGTCGGCCGACTGGCACTTGCGAACTGCTTCTGCTTCGGGTACCGCACGGTAAGAAAGACTGATGTAATGGTGTCGGCTGCATGTTTTATACCCCTGATGACCTAACGTCATGGAAGAAGGGACAACAGCTGATGCAGGACCCAAGACTTTGTTAATCAGGCCGACTGAGAGCTACCTGCAAGCAGATAACCCAAATGTAATGACTGCAACAATGAAACATGAAAAACATCCTCCATCTGGATCTGCCCTCTGAGGAATTTATGGATCATCCTATCCACATCCACCTCAGACAGACATCTGGAAGACCTAGAGGATGCTGTCCCAGACAATAAAGGCACTTTTTGTGGGCATCAGAGTTTGGGATCTTATGCACACAAGAAGTACATTTTTTAAACCCGGTTGGTTTCTCCAAGCTAAAAGGAAAACAACCCCTGAACTAAGTATAACAACAATAACCTTTTTTAAGGAGAGAATAGCTGTTAGAATGGAATTAGCAAAAAAAGGTAATTCTTAGAACAAACAGCCTAGAAAGGGAAAGAAGGATGAAATACCAGCTATGAAAAGCTATTAAAGAAATACCTGACAGGTAAACAAAGGTACCAACAATGGTATGAAGGCTACTAAAAACTTAGTAGAAAATTCAAAGAAAGATCAAAGAAATCCCTAACACCAACAATCACTAAGAGGGAGGATGTAAGGAAAAACATAGCAAAGTTTAAAGAAAGGGCTATCTAACTTTTAACAATTAATAATCAGAAGAAAATCTGCTTACAATGCTCAAAATGGTGGCAAAACAGATCTGAGGCAATGGGGATGGAATACAGCATTATGGGTAGAGTGAGGAGCTCAAGAGCTGGATTCGAAATCTAATGTATGCAGCTGAGCTGGATCCGAGGATTGGATCCAAACCCATTAGTGAGGAAGAATGAAAAGGACAACATCAGATCCAAATGCTTAGCAGCTAGGCACAATAACCTACTATGGGATGTAATACCGTAATGCATGTTTATGTAAAGTGCATACCAGAGATGGCTTGTGGTACTGACTACTGGGCTGTAGACCTGAGTGAAGAAATTGTATTTTATTTATTTATTTTCATTTAAAAAAAATAATTTCCATGTTTCTGTTGCTCAGAACATTGTGTTTGTGCTATGAGCAGAATGTTTTTGTGGCTCAGAACTTTGTGTATGTGCTATGAATATAGTTCTAAGTCATACTGAAAAAAATATCATACTCTACTTTACAGGCTGTTTTTTTTTAAAGCAGCCTAATGTTAAACCTGATTCAAATGGAATACAAGGAAACTACACCTTAGTGTATGTCTTTGTGCAATTTTGAGAATGGCAGAAGCATCACTCAAAAAGCAGTTCATTAAGCTATAGTATGAAGCAGTGAGGAGCCATTTCTCTTTGCTCAGACTACCTTAGGTGACTGAGGTAGCCTAAGACTGAAAGGTTTTTTTTTGGTCTGTTCCTAGTAAAGTTTGCAGTATTCTGGCAAATCAGAATGTATTACAGTTCCTACAAATAAGATATTTTAGTTCTAGACTTAATATCCTTTAGAAAAAGCCTGCTAATGGAATGCTTGAAATTCTAGCAACTCTATAATACACAAGGTTAATATATGTCCCTGATTTTGGTCCATTATTTTTTTTTCAGATTTCTCCTTGATTCTTCAGGTAAGGGGTTGAGATGTATGTGGGGAGGATGTATTGGATTGCACACTGTATTCTCACTGCAAGGCCAAAAGCAATGCATTGATGGGACCTGACAATATTCCAGGATGCCTACTTAACAGCATGAAACATGACCTCTTGGGGCCACTTGAAGCATTATTCAGTTATAATCTCCAAACAGGATTTGTCCCAAGCAAATGGAGGACTACAACTATTATCCTTCTACACAAGGGCAGGCCATTCATGGACTTAGGAAACTGCTGTCTCATAAGTTTGACTGGCCTCATATGTATGGCCATGGAAAGAATAATCATGAACATAATAATGGCACAGAGAACCTTCAGATATTGGATCTAACCCAGTCTGGTTTCATCAAGGACAGGTCATGTCTACTCAACCAGGTGGACTTCTTTGAAAAGATCACCAAAGCAATTGATGAGGGCAAAATAGTGCATAATGCCTACCTCAACCTTTTCAAAGCATTTGACACAACACCCCAACCAAACTTTGCAGGCAAGCTCACAAAATTAGATATAAACCCTGTCATCCATTGGATAGCCAACTGGCTCACAGATAGGGTATAAGAAATCAGGAGAGATGAATCTACCTCCACCACAAAAGGCCAGTAAAGTACAGTTTTGTACCTACCATAAATGTAGATGTTCGAGTGCTAATACAGCTGCAGTAATCACAGAAGGGTTTTCAGCCGTCAGGCGGTCCCTCGGTCGGCCGAATTCCAAAGTCTTGGTCCGGCGTCGGTTGTCGTCGCTTACTCTTCTGACGTCAGGAAGGCCAGAGTATATAAGACACAGCCGACGCCATGTTCTTCAGTCTTTCTTGCCCCAGATGTCAGGTGCCCCCAAAAGGAAGGCAATACATAAGTAAAGCTTATCCACATATGCAAGCAATGCAATGTAGTGCAAAATCAGTGTAAGCAAGCAAATAAAACATAACAGGATAACCCAGTCAGGAGGTATGAAGAGGTTGTTAGGCCCCATGCCCTTACCAAGAGGGGAAGGAGGGAGGGAAACCTGTACTGCAGCTGTATTAGCACTCAAACATCTACATTTATGGTAGGTACAAAACTGTACTATGTTCATCGTGCATACAGCTGCAGTAATCACAGATGGGTAGAGTCCCAAAGCTATGCATAGGGTGGTAGGTACTATGAGGAACTGGGTTGAGCCAGAATGCCCTGCAAAACAGCAGTGGCAAAGCCTGCTCTTGTTCTGGAATATAAGGGCAGGTGGTAGTGTTTTGTGAAGGTATGTACAGAGCTCCAAGTGGCTGCCTCCAAAATATCCTTAGTAGGCACACCTCTGAGGAAGGCTGTAGAGGTGGCTGTGGCCCTGGTGGAGTGAGATCTGATACCAGTAGGGACAGTTTTCCCATGATAGGAGTAACAAAATCGTATGCAGTGGCCAATCCACTTGGAAATGGTCTGTTTGGTAACTGGTTTCCCTTGAGCCCCTACGGCATAGGACACAAAAAGTTGTTCTGATTTCCTGAAGGACTTTGTTCTGTCCAAATAGTAACGTAGCTGCCTATGGATGTCTAAAGAGTGAAGTAGTCTTTCCCCTTTGTTTTGAGGGTTAGGATAAAAGGTAGGTAGGTGTATGGCTTGGTTTAAGGCTACCCTGGATACCACTTTTGGCATAAAAGATGGATTAGTACGAAGGGAAACCCTATCCTGATGGAAGATGAGGAAGGGCTGCACCGCCATGAGGGCCTGTAGTTCAGAAACCCTACGAGCTGAAGTGATGGCCAGAAGGAAAGCTGTTTTCCAGGACAAATATTGCAGATCTGTTGAGGCAGCAGGTTCAAAGGGAGGCAATGTTAATTTTTCTAGTATGTAATTAAGGTCCCAGGCTGGTATTGGTTGCTTCCTTGGAGGTCTTATATTCTTAGCCCCTCTGAAGAACTGCCGTAAGAGTGGGTGAGAGAATAAAGGAGGATCCGTGTTGAATTCTGCAGAAATGGCTGAGGCGTGTATTTTAATGGAAGAAAATGAAAGTCCACTGTTCAGCAGTTCAGCTAGGTACTGTAAAACCTGAGGCAAGTTCAATTTTCTAGGGTCCTGTCCTCTTTTCTCATTCCAACAGCAAAACCGCTTCCATTTTGCGGAGTAAGCTTTTCTAGTAGATGGTCTTCTGGCCTCCAAAATGACATCCTGCACCTCCTTGGAGAGTAGAGTCTGATGTGGTGTTAAGGAATTTTCCATGCAGCGAGGTTGAGTGTTTTCAGCTGACTGTGAAGGGTTTTGTAGCTGTTCTGCGTCAGCAGAAGAGGTATTAGAGGCAGGGACCAGGGAGGAGTATGTGTTAGGCTCCTCAGGAGTGGATACCAGTGTTGCCTTGGCCAGTCTGGAGCAATCAGTATCATCCTCGGTTTGTCTGTTCTTGCTTTCAAAAGCACCTTGGGCAGAAGAGGCAGAGGTGGGAATGCATAAACTGTCCATGTTGTCCAACTGAATGAAAGGGCGTCCACTTTCCAGGCCTTTGGATGGAAGGTCCTTGAACAAAACTTTTCCAATTGATGATTCCTGTGGGAGGCAAAAAGATCTATGTCTGGCCTCCCCCACGCTTGGATTATCTCCGTAAACACCTGTGGATGTAGCTTCCATTCATGTGGATCTGTCATATTCCTGCTCAGAGTGTCTGCCAGTGTGTTTTCAAGTCCTGGCAAGTACTGTGCTTGAAGTTCGATTTGTCTTTCCAGAGCCAAGTTCCAAAGAGTCATGGCTAGTCTGCACAAGGGGTATGAGTGTGTTCCTCCTTGTTTGTTTATGTACCACATTACTGTGGTGTTGTCTGTTCTTATCAGTAATTGTCCTGGATGCAGGAAGTCCTTGAAAGCTGTAATTGCATTTATTACTGCTAGCATTTCTTTTGATTGATGTGAAGGTGCTTTTCCTTTTGGGGCCATCTGCCCTGAATGCACCTGTCCTTCATGTGCGCCCCCCCAGGCGTAATCTGAGGCGTCTGTGGTTATGATTTGTTTTGCTTGAGGCTTGCAGAATGGAAGGCCTGTGTTTACTTGACATGCTTGGGCCCACCATAGAAATTCCTTTTGCAGACATGGAATTATTGGTATAATTGCTTCCAAGCTGTGACTGTGTTGAGACCATAGATTTTTCAGGTACCATTGAAGTTTCCTCATATGCAGCTTTGCACATGGGATTAGAAGAATGCAAGATGCCATGAATCCCAGAGCCTGCAGGATTTTCCTTGCAGTAAGCCTGGTACTTTTTGCTAGTGTTTTGAAGTACTGAGATAATTGCCCTTGTTTTTCTGGTGTAAGGTATGCCATCTGGGTGTTTGTGTCCAAGCTGGCACCCAGGAAGGTTATTTTCTGAGATGGTGTTAGCCTTGATTTCTCCTTGTTGATGGTGTATCCCAGAGAAAGCAGTAACCGTGTCACATATGCCAGATGTTCCAGTAGTATATGTTTGCTGTCCGCTTGGATCAGGCAGTCGTCCAGATAAGGGTAAATTTGTATCCCTTGAAGTCTGCAGTAGGCAATCACTGATGCCAGGCACTTTGTGAATACTCTGGGCGCAGTAGATAAGCCAAAGGGCAATGCAGAGAATTGATAGTGGATTGAACCTGCAAGAAATCTGAGGTATCTTCTGCAGCTTTGTCTGATTGGGACATGCAGGTATGCCTCCTTGAGGTCCAATGTTACCAGCCAAAACTCCTTGCCCAGCATGGGAAGAAGTTGCTGTAATGTGAGCATCTTGAATTTTGGTACGAGTAGAAATGTGTTTAGGATGGATAAGTCCAGAATGGGTCTCCAGTCGGTTCCTTTTCTTGGTACCAGGAAGAGTCTTGAATAAAAACCTTGACCTTGTTGGTGCGTAAGTACCTTTTGTATAGCTCTCATGTTTAGGAGCTTTGAAATTTGCCGTTGTGCCTCTACCCTTTGATTTTGTGGTAGGTTTGGCATGCCTCTCATTTTTGGAAGAGTGTGAAATTGAAATTTGTAGCCTCTGTTTATAATGTCCAGTATCCATTTGTCTGTTGTGACAATATGCCAATTGCTTGCAAATAATGCTAGTTTCCCTCCCAAAGGTGCTGCCAGCTGAGACTTGCTTGGCATGGAAATAAGGGAGTCATTGGGTTTGCTTTCTGTATTGTTGTTGACTGTCTTCACCACCTCTTGGTGCTGGAGATTGCCATTGTCTGCTTCTGTATGATCCTTGTGATTGCCCTCTGCCCCTTGTGCGTCTGTATCTACCTCTTTGGGGCTTGTCAGTGGCTGGAAAGGACCAGTTTTTTGAAGGCCAATTCCTGCTAAATCGTGGTGGCTGGACCTGTAAGAAAGCTTTGACAGTTTGCATAGATTTGGCTTTTTCTTCCATTTTTTGTAATATATCCTCAGCATTAGTACCAAAAAGTACATCCTTTTGTAAAGGAGCATCAAGAAGTTTAGCTTTCACATGATCAGGCAGATTTTGTTCCCTAAGCCAGGCATGTCTGCGAATGACTGATCCTGTAGCAGCCGCTCTACTGGAGGCCTCTAGGGCATCATAACCACATTGTAAGGTGTGCTTACCCACTTGTTCCGCACTATGCATCATATCCTGTAACTCTTTTAAATCTGGTTGTTCAGGTTGAGACATTTTGTTTTTTAATTGTGATAACAGAAACTGTTGATATTTAATCATATGAAACTGGCAGTTTAAGGCCCTCATGGCTAGGGTGGCTGAGGTATATACCTTCTTACCCCACCTTTCTAGAGATCTAGATTCCCTTTCTGCAGGAAGTGGATTCTTGGCAGTGGAGGCCTTTAACCCCTTAGGGCCTTGTGAAATGGTTTCAGGGTCAGCATTATGGCCTTTGTAGAGAAATTGGTGAGAACTGGGTACTCTGTAATATCTATCAGGCTTTACTGGTGCAGGAGGCAGAGAATCAGGATTAAGACAAGCCTCCGAATAGACATCATCCAGTACCTCCAAAACAGGGGGTATAGCCAGAGGTCTGTGCTGAGGTAACCAAAGAAATTCCCTAAGTCTTTTCTTGGAATCTGAAAAGTCTTGGCCTTCCCAATGGAAGTGTTCCCTCAAGGTGTGCAAGGTTTCCCCAAAAGAAAAATCCTCAGGGGGGGATACAGAAGGAATGGACTGTTCTGCATCCGAATCCTCAAAAGGGGAGTAGGAGTATTCCTCTGCATCAGAATGCTCTGATAAAATGGATCCCTGATCAGAAGAGGGGGATTCTTCCTCCACTCTGGGTCTCTTGTCAGGAGGGGGCTGAGAACCTCTGATAAGAGTTATTAGATCCTCAGCCATTTTAAGCATCTGCTTCTTAGGCATGGGCCCAGGAGATGGGCCTTGAGCCGCAGGCCTAGTGTGATGCCTGGCTGCTTTGGATTTAGTAAAGGCCTTAATAGAAAAAGAAGATGAAGGCCTAAATACACCATGGGTGGAGGTGGATCTGTCCACATTAGTAGGCTCGACATAAGCCGGGGCTTCGGTTGTAGTCTGGGAAAAGGCCGATGACCCAGCGGTCTCGAGTACAGAAGACACCGCCAAAGGAGTGCCGTCGGTAGTCAGGGACTGCAAAGGCGTCTCGCTGAGAACCGGACCACGTGTAGCCTGTTTTGACGTGGTGTCGGTGGAGACCGCGGGCCTCGCATGTCAGTCCTTTTCCTTACATTTTTTGGATAAAACGGTAGTCGGAGTGTCCAATGACATTTTATAGTCAAAAGCTTTTCCAAAATAGTGTTGGGCGAACTCCGCCCGACGCTTGATAGTGCGTTTATTGAAGGTAGCGCAAAAGTGACAGCCCGAGACGTCGTGGTCTGGGCCCAAACAAGGTATGCAAAGGGAATGGAAATCCTTATGCGGTATTTGCTTCCCACAAGAAATACAATTATTAACTTTTTCTGACATCGGTCTGAGGCAAGAAAAGTTTCCCCAATGGGGTACTTAGCTTTAATGAAGACTTCGGTTCCAAATATTTTCGTAATTCAGGAGCTGGCCGACCGGCACTTGCGAACTGCTTCTGCCGGCACCGCTGCAAAAAGACTGAAGAACATGGCGTCGGCTGTGTCTTATATACTCTGGCCTTCCTGACGTCAGAAGAGTAAGCGATGACAACCGACGCCGGACCAAGACTTTGGAATTCGGCCGACCGAGGGACCGCCTGACGGCTGATAACCCTTCTGTGATTACTGCAGCTGTATGCACGATGAACATCTAGTGATGTCCCCAGGGCTCAGTTCTGGGGCTGCTCAGCTTTGACATCTAATTCCCTGAAGTCAAGGCCAAGGCCAAAGACTACTGGCTGAGCAAGTTTGGAGATGACTGCAAACTAGGTGCAGTCGTAGATTCCCTAAAAGATACAAACAGCCTATAAAAAGGTCTGACACAAACTAGTAACTGGTGCCAGAGTCACAATCTAAAACTGAATGCTAGAAAATATATAATAGTATCTTTTGGAAAGACAGCCACCCTTGGAAATTACTGCATTGATATGAATTAACCATGCGGTCAGGGATCTGGGAACACAAATAGACAGTGACTTAGGCTTTGACCATCATATGTCTGCTGTAGTAAGGAACTCATTCTATGTTGCTTAACTTATAGCAAGGGCATGGCATCTAGGTCTAAAGATGTCATTGTTCTATTGTACTCAGCCTCATCAAACCAATCATTGAGTACAATGCCCCTTCTGTATGTACCTCACTAGGTATATGCAACAACTAGGGTGTCCACAGAGGCTCCTCACAAAAAGAATACATTGTGTAGACAACTGTCTTAAACAGACTGCCTCAAAGCTTTATCCTTATCCTTGTACTCTGTCTCCTACAGGCTGCTGACAGGTGGTCTATGTCTTGCCTCCAAAGTATCCACTGATACAGCTCTTATGAACTTGTTGCACATTTGCAATATAAATTGTATTAGAAATAACTGATCTAAGGACCTAAACCTTGTCTACAACATAAATAAGACATGTTGGATGGATAGGTATGCATCTCAGAGACTATGCCTTCTCCAGAACAGGCTTCCTTGCACTTATTCAAGTGTAACTTGGATCAGTGGATGTGGAATCGTAAATATACCCTGGCCTGTCACCTATGTCCTTATTGAAAAGAGGAAGCATGTAAAGGCTTGATCATCAATACCCAAGCTACACCCCCAATAAAATGAGTGTCAACAAAACCTGTCAAATACAATTGGAAAGTATAGCTAACTTTAAAAAGGGCCTTTATGGTTATTGGCCAATGAATTTATGAACATCTGTATTTGCATGTGTGTGTGTGGGGGGGGGATAAATTAAATTACTGTGGCCAATTGTTACTTTTCTTACAATCTTATATCTGTGGTATACACAGTCAACAACTGTGGCTTTAATTGCTGGGTACAGGAGTCTGTCTGTGGATGAAAAGAGACTAACACTGCTGTTGTTTACTCAATTTAAGCAGTCATTATTTTGACTTTGGCTTTGCAGAATTAAGGTGTGCTTGAATGAAGCAAGCTATAATACTTTACTATGGATATTGTTTTTTCTGAAACAAAGTGAAATACATTAAGAAGTTGAAATACATTACTGTGGCCAACTATTTTTTTTTATCACAATCAAATATCCAGGGTGTGTAGACAGGCAACAAAGTTGGCATTAATTACTGGGTACTGGGGCTAATTGTGAATATAAGTGACTGACTCTGCTGTCATTTGCTAAAGTTAGAGTCATTATTTTGGCTTTGCAGAATATGTGTGTGTATGTGTGTGAAGCCAGATGGAATACTTTAATGTGGCTATTTTAACACAATCAGATGTCTGATTTGTGCACAGTCAATAAAGTGACTGTATTTGATGAGCATGGGGGCTGTCTATGATGAAAATGACTGTATGGGGAAGGGGTTGAAGCCACATAAAAGTCACAAACTGGCATGCTTTTCTTTTCACTTTCCAACACAAACATCAGCAATGCATGTAATGGTCTTGGTGGGATATGTCTGATAACTGATCATGGACTAGGTTTTTGGCTCTGATTCCTTCTGCATGGATTCTGCTTGCATTCACTGTTTCTGTGCATGTTTTAAATAGATGATTAGCTTTACTTTTCCAGTTCCTCAGGCATATGATATATGCTATTGGCTATATCTGCTTTTACTTTCATCCCAATATAACACTGCAGAGGTACACAAAAGGTTACTATCTTTTGGAGGGGCAGGAATGTAGTCACTATTCCCAGATAGAAGGAAAAGATGCTTGCAAGCATTTGTCTTCTCTGTTTATTGGCAACTACTATTATGTCAGCTTTGAACATTGAGCTTTAGACACAACTTATTTTTCTTGGAACATAAAAATAAGAATGAATTTATTTCCTTAGTCATGATGTTTGTTCAGGCCATCAATAGATCAAAGGGTTACAAACAAGTGATAAGATACACCTCAGAGCAGCTAAAATGCAATGACTTTTGGGGGCCTAACAAATCACATTCCACCAGCTTAATTCAGTTACTTCTTCCACACTTATTTCAGTGAAGTCTTGGCTAGTTAGAGTGTGTTAAAATGAAGGTGAAAAGGCTGTAAGGAAGACAGAAAGAAAGAAAGAAAGTAAGAAAGAAAGAAAGAAAGAAAAAAAGAAGTAATTTATCTGAATGGTGTGAGGCCTTGATGGAAGAAATATGGGAAAGGAGCAGGGGGGCAGTGTACAACAGGGGGGTCCCATGGAGGCTCCATTTCACTTAAAGCTGGTCTTGTTGATTGCAATCACTTAAGGTGTACACAGTCATTAAAGTGGCTAGAATGAGAAGGTACTGAGGCAGTCTGTGGATGAAAGTGACTGACCCCATCTATTGTTTAATCACAGGTAATGGTCACAGAAATGCTGTAAGAGAAACCAATCTTACTCCAGTTGCACCACCTATACAGTTGCTTCCTGCAGCTCCCCTTTGCTTTTAAGACTCCAGACACCACTGGTGCATGCAATGGTCTATAACTGCTAAAATGGTGTCTTGCCCATCCTTGGGTATTGAAGTAATTAAACAATGAGATACATTTGACTTTCAGACTTTATTTCCTTCAGAAAATTCATGTTAACACAAATCCTGTTATTTAACTTAATTTTTAAGTATGCCATTTAAATTCTGTTCCTATTTTGGAGCCTTTGCTCCCCCCCTTTATTTCAGGCTTTATCCATATTTCTTGAGCTAAAAGGTCGAGAGGTATGTAAATCTCTTATCTACTGCTGCCAGTGTTTCATCGATCTCACTGTCTCTCCCTCTGTCACACAGACACTGTCCCCCACACACACCTGTACTTCAGAAAATGCATGCTAACACAAGTCCTATTATAGCAGCAACTTTGTGATTTTTTTAAACAGGAATATGTTCCTGTTTTGAGCCTTTGTTCCTCCTTTATTTTACATTTTATTTGGCTAAGTTATCTAAGAGGTGAGAGGTACATAAACATCTTGACGGCTGCTGCTGGCAGTGCTGGATTGTTCATACTCTTCATTCTCTCCCTCTCTCACTCACTCGCACCAAGCTTTCATGTATGCATTCACACACACACACACACACACACACACACACACACACACACACACACACACACACACACAGAAACATAAACACACACGCAGAAACATATACACACATTTTTTGTTGCATTTAGATTTTACACTCGCTAAACAGCAAAAGAGCTGCTTAGCGAGTGTAAAATAATGGCTCAATTATTCTCACTTTCATTCACATGCACGCATACACACACACACACACACACACACAGACACACACATACTTTTGTTTTTCAGTTTTCTTTATATATTTTACACTAACTAAACAGCAGAAGCGCTGCTTAGTGTGAATAAAATAATGGTAGCCGTTAGGTTTTTTCAGTCCAAGCTCCACTGCAGCTTGATATGCTGCCATGAAGTAGTGGACTCATTTTTCCGCGGGTATTACTTGTACATTAATACTCTGCTGGAGAATGTTGATGCACAGTTTGCCCATTCTCTAAAGCCCATTATAATATTGCATAGTTTGTTTTGGACTGTAATCAGTTTTAGACATTATTTGAACCTTTCTCTTCTTTTCCATTGGATACTGCCTTTATGTTACTTTTTTTTCCCTTCTTTTCACAATCACACATTTCTGCAAATTTTGCTACAGTCTTGCTGTTTACAGCCTGAATGTTGACCACCTCAATATAATTTATAATATATATGCACCTGATTATTTGGCTGTGGCACTTATTTAGTTAAACAATGTACAATGTTCGATCCTGACCTCCAAACAATGCCTGTTTGGAGTTTGCATGTTCTCCCTGTGTCTACTTGGGGTTTCTCCCATGTCCAAAAAACATGCTGAGTGTTTCCATCTCAAACTCACCAATGAATGGAACAGTGGCAGCAGCACAGACTCTACTTGGTGCCCTATAGGGGGAAGAGTTGTACAGACCAACCGCTTTGGGCATCTACTGTGGTGCGCAGTATCCTCAAGATAGGAGAACATGGATCACAGACTGCGCGCCATGGCAGGGCTAGCCACTCAACAGTGTAAAATATGGCTCTAGGTGATTTGGTCATGTTGACCAATGTTGTCAAAAATGGGCATGGGTAGTTATCGGTGATAAGTGGGTTGAGGACCCGGCCAACTCTGACCCACGTCAGGGATCCTTACTAACAGTGGGAGGGGTATATGTGCACTATTGGCCAGTGTGTGCCTGCCATAAAGCCCAACAGCCCTGTGTCAATAAGCTACTGGCCAGCAGGTGTCTAGATGCTCAGCCTGGGTTACCTGGGATAGTTCTGTTGAGCAAAAGCTGGATGTAAAACCAACCAACCTGCCAAACATGAACTGAAAATTGCTACGCTTAATGTTGGTTCACTGACAAGACGCAGCTTAGAAGTGGATGACATGATGACATGGAGGAGGCTGGACATACTATGTATCCAAGAGATGAGATGGAATGGCAGTGCAGCAAAGCCACTTGGCTTGGGATCCAGACTCTACTACTCAGGTGGGGGACAGGCTAGAAATGGTGTAGGAATTGTGGTGAGCGAGAGGCTTCAGAAGGCAGTGAGGGATATCATCAGAATTAATGACAAACTCATGGCAATGCGACTCCAGTGTAATGATAGGGCAGTATTCACAATTCAGCCTATGCCCCACAGCAGGGTTGTGACAGTGAGGAAAAGAGTGCATTCAGACAGAAGTTGCAGGACCTACTAGATAAAGCAGAACAACATGAAATGGTGTTGATAATGGGTGACTTGAATGCACATATCGGGATAGACAGAACAGAATATGAGGACTGCCTGGATCCACAGGGGTGGAATGGCTTGATAGTAGCCAACACATGGTTCAGAAAGAGACACAGTCACAAGATCACAAATAAGAGTAGCCAACATGCAACTCAGGTAGACATCCTCCTAGTAAGGAAAAAAGCACGGGGGTAGAATCCATGATTGCAAAGTCATCCCCAGTGAAACAGTTGGCCCACAGCATAAACCCTTAGTTGCCACAATCAGCTGGACGCAGTGGCCAGAGAAGGCTCTAAGGTCAACAGAGACCAGCCTGAAGACCTGGAAGTTGACTGGAGAGAAAGTACAGCAGTTCAATGAATTACTCAGAGCTCTAGCACCCCAAGAAGAGGAGAAAATAGGTGGAGTTGAAGAAGAGTGGCGGCGCCTAAAAACAGCATGTGTTAGGACTACAGAAAAGATATGTGGCTGAGCCAGGTATGGAAATAACGTACATAAGTAAATCTGGTGTTGGAATACAGAAGTCCAGGAAATCATCAAAAGAAAGAAGGAGTGCAGGAAGATGTGGGAGATAGAAAAGATGGACCAGGCCAGAAAGGACTACTGGTTGGCTAACAAAGAAGCTAAGAAAGAAGTTGTAATAGCAAAGAATAGGGCATCAGAAGCACTATACCAACTTCTGTAAAGTGACTCAGTAAGGGACACAAAGAAACTATATCAGGTTGCAAGGTAAAGACAGAAAGATAAAGAAGATAGTCAGACACCCTTCATAAGGGATGCCAGCAACAACCTGCTCACCAGTACACAGGACATCAAAGGCAGATGGAAGGAGTATTTCCAGCAGCTTCTGAATGAAGAAAATCCCACAGAAGTGGTACTCCCCCAGAAACAGCCTATGATGAGAGAAGAAGAGCATCCCACCTTAGAAGATGTAAGAACAGCACTAAAGAAGATGAAGTCAGGGAAAGCAGCAGGCTCAGATGAGGTCACATCAGATATGATAAAGATGCTGGGTGAGATGGGGGAAAATTGGCTCCTGCTGTATGCAGACAATGTGGCAGTACAGGCAGACTCTGAGCTAGAACTTCAGCAAAGGATAGGAGAATGGAATGCAAATCTGAAGGCACATGGGATGAAACTAAGCACAGATAAGACGGTGGTAATGGCAGCAGGTTAGGGAAATCAGAAGAAGCTTAGTATAGAGATAGAAGGGAAAACAGTGGAACAGGTAAACAGCTTCAAGTATCTGGGAGGAGTAGTTGAGGAGAAGGGTAGACTGAATGAAGAGGTCAATGTTAGTGTGCTCAACAATATACTAAGGTTGAAAGTAACTTTGCTACAAATATGCAACATAAATAAGGTATAAGATAAAGCTTGCTTAAATGTAGAAATAGGGTTTAGCAATATGTGATTAGCATCCATACTAAATGACTGTGACTTGGAAAATAAGAGATCTGCTGAATGGACATATTTCCTTACAGACTTAAACACAGGATGTATGCATTTCATTGTCAGTGAGAGCAAAAATGTAAAATCTGCTTTTTTAAAGACACTGTTACAATGTGTTTCCTTAAAAAACATACTTTTCTGCACTTATCAGCATTTGCACAAGAACAGATGTTCTTCTGCAACGATCCAAATAGAATACTAAAGACAAAAACAGGATGTTCACACTGTCAGAAAAGCTGGTCTCTTATAAATTCAGCAAAAATGTGACAGGACATTGTTAAACAAGGAAGCTTACAAATAATATTATTAAGTCAGCATTTGTGTTAGCATCTGCAACAATCAGTATTGTTTCTACAGGATGAGCAATTCTCTAAAATAGAATACCAAGATGAAATGTATATGTGTGTGCATGACTAAAATTGTATATAAAGATCTGTATTAATCCAGTTATGTTAGGGGTATTGGTAGGGACACATTTGTCCTGAGGTAAATGTTATAACATCCATGCTGATTGAGAAGTAATGTAGAACAATAACTAAAAGCTATAACATTAGTACGTGTGGTTTGTTATAAAAAGCTATTTGTTACTGCTCTGAGTTGGGTGCTGCAAAGTATATTCTTTTATCAGTGTACATTCTGCAAGCTTCTGTGTGCAACAAGACTGTAAATGCAACTATAACCAGACTTTGATTTCAGCAGAATCCAGCCAGCAAGACTGAGTGTCTTAAGAAGACTTCAAATCCATCACAGTAAGCAGCACCATATAATTTTTCAGTTAAAGCTAGAATCAGAGGGGCTGCAGCCAACTGGCATAGAGTATCAGGTGTAGTCTATGACAGATGAATGCCAAAGAAGTTGAAAAGTAAGGTGTACAAGACAGTGGTGTGACCAGTACTACTGTAAGGTACAGAAACCTGACCAGTAAAGGCAGAACAGTTGAAGAAGCTAGAGGTGATGGAAATGACGTGTCTGAGAAAGGTGGTAGGATGCACACTGTGGGTCAGATGAAGAAATGAGGAAATAAGAGCAGAAGCCAAAGTACCTCCAATTGCGGAAACGATCAAAGAGAACAGATTACGGTGGTTTGAGCACATGTGCAGAAAAGCAGAAGACAATCTGGTGAGGAAGATTTGGGACAGACAGGAAGAAGTTAAGAGGAAGCAAGGATGTCCAGGAAAACAGGTGGATGGATTGTGTGAAAGAAGATTTGCGACAGTCAGGCATATGTGTTGAAGAAGGCAGGAGTGTGGCACTGAATCAAGACAGAGTTGGTGACAGTTTACACGATACCATGACTTCATGTAGAAAAAATGGGAAAAAGGGGGCTGATCATGACTTATTCAGTTGAGTCTTCAGTGAAAATGATCTTTATCCAGATGGAGATAATTAGTCAACATAGTTATACATGTAAATAAAAGCTGGTTAAGGTCATTTGGCAACAGCTAGAAAGAAACTTGCTATTTACTGCCTGCTGCAGGATCCCAGAATGTGTTCTCAGAACAGTGCCTCATTCAACTGCAGTATTTAATATATACTTTTGAAACTTGAAATATAGCTTAGGTCAATATGATACATGTTAATAACTGAGAACATTGAATCACTCTATAGTCTTATGAACTTCTTCTAACTGTATCTTTTTACTTGTACTTTTTGGTTATTTTGACTACTTACCAAACACTCACAGCAATTTACGTTTTTGTAAATCTTTTACTTTATTTGTAAATCCGTATTAAGCTTCTTTTAACATTTTTAATTCCATATTGCTGTATATTGGTTATTTGTTCAAAGTTTGTATATCTCTGTAATTTGGAGCTGATCTCCCCGGGCCTCCACTGAAAATGGGTTCTTTTTGACCCGGTTAGATGATCCCAGTAAATAAATGTCAAATAAATAAATAAACATATATTTTGGGAGTGTAGTGACTTGGCAGATTTTAACAATTCCCTACAGAATACTCTGCAATCAATATTGGGGAGTAAATGGCTGTAACTCTGTACATAATTCTTTTGAACAGAGACAGAGCATCTGAATCGCATAGAAATAGAAAGGCATTACTAAGTTTAATTCTGTCGGCCAACAAAAAGCAATCACTAAAGAATGGAACTCAAAATCTAAACCAACTGTATTTAAAGTATTGAACACTGTAACAGAGATAAAAGAACTGGAAGAAAATTATACAGAGCTAAATGGAATCTATGGGACCAACACATGCTGAATAAAGTTCAGGAAGAGGAGTGTGGTTTAAAGGAAGGTAGGAATTAAGCAATTTATGTAATGTTGGGCTGAATGACACTTGCTATAAAGAAAGAAAACATGAACTGTATAATGTATCACAATAGTAAAATGTTCATATGGTTTGTTTTCTTTTCTATTAATGTGCATGTGCCTATGTCTCAAGTGATAATTTAATAAATGTATTTACAAATATGATAAATGCTAAGTTAGAATTCTGATCACATTTATACAACACATTTCAAGAGGAAGCACATGAATGACTCATGGAAAAGTGTATTGTACTTAGTGTTATTTATTTTTCAATGAAGGTGTACACCCATTATATCCAAAAAGTGAATTAGCAAGTCCCTAACTGTGTGGCACTTGGAAAAAAAAAACAAAAAAAACCAGAAGAATTCATGGGAGATATGTAAACCTTGAAATTCTGAGCTCGTAATGGCAGTAAAAAACTTTCTTTGAAGTTAGTTTTGCTTTTAGCAGTTTGACAAGTGGATAAAATATTACCATAAGTTCCAAAATTTGTTTACCAACAGCAGGTATGTCTGTCTTCAGCACACTAAGATGGAACTTCCTGTACACTGTCTTACTTTTGGATTCACAGCAAGAGTTTGTACCAGCAAGAATACCTCTCTGAGACAGCTAGAAAATTAAATTATGAGAAACATTAGTTGTGGCTATAGCTTGAAGTTACAGCACAGCCCTTCGGAGTCTACTTTTTTGCACAGCCTGTGTTCTCTTTTGTCTTTCTGCAAAGCTGCTTCCCAGGGTTTGTTTCAATGCTGGCAAGGTTACTTTCTCAGCTGTGGTCACTGGTAACTGAACTCTGAAACAAAAGTAACACAGCCATGGTGATTCTTGCTTCAACTTTGACACAGCAAACAGAGCAAGTTATACTAAAAGTAACTGCATGTACTATACATTGTAACACAAACTGTAGTTAATACAAGTGAATTGTTTTCTCATTACAATTGATTGCACAAAGCTTTAAACTGTACCAAATCATAATCTATACCTTTTATTAATCAAACTGAACTTTAATTGAGTTAAACAAGAAATGTTAAAAAGGAAGTGAGTGATTACGAACATTATACATCAGTCAAAAGACTGGCTGCCTGCACTGTTCATATCTCAACATTTGTTCTTCCTCAGCAAGTTTTCATCTACATAATTCTGCACTTACCTTCTATTTCCAACCTATTTAACTCTGATTAATTAATCTTCTGCCTTACTTAATGCTCATTGCTGCAGTTTAGATAATTGAGATCTGAGTACAGATAACTACCATGGAGAAACCATTAGGAGCTATGACTGTAGGCTTATTTTACAAAACACTGTTCTTAACTTCCTCAGAACTACAAAGAGATGTAAGGAAAACCACTCTTTCCCTATTTCCCCTGACAGAACAGTCTGTACTACCTCTCTGTCAGACAGTAACTGAGCCTATGTCAGCAATTTCTCCAACACCTGCTGACAGAGGAGGAAGTGACAATAATATCCTGAACAATTCTAGAATATGCCTTTCTTTCTGTAATTCTCTGAACCTACCATCTCTGACTCTTGAGGATTTCTGTGGTAGGTTTAAATTAAGATTATTGCTACTGATATCCGCAGTTAAGCAAAGTTCTGAATTTTGTTTTTGTTCCTGTGCTTGGGTGCCATGCATACACCTCGTGACTGGTATATAGCATGATGTCACATTTGAGCTAGGAGTGTGTCCTCACTCCATGTGTCATTCAGGTCTTTTCTGCTCCTCATATGACATCTTGCTCCTGGGTTCTATGTCTAAGATGATGAAAAATTCAGTGTATTCCTGGAAACACCACAGAATGCGAAGCAGGCACCAGACTTGGCAGTCTCTGCTGCTTGAGCATGGAGAACAGATGCGAAGAACTCTGATGAGTATCAGAACCTAGCCAAGCCTTCCACAGTAGATGCAGGCAAAAGCTTGAGGCCTATCTTAGTTCTCTCAAGATGGTAATCAGATTGTGTGCTCAGTCTCAGGAAACAGTAGAAGAATCCCTCAACTGATTCCAGACCAGTGATGAAGTAAAAGAATCAAATAACAGGACAAACAGCCTCACTTCCTCCTCCTGTAAATACTACCCTTGAGGAAGTCCTAGTTTCTTTATAAGCTGTAAATTCCTGATCAATTGGAGAGGTGCTAAGTCCACACCTGTCACTTGGAAGAAATATATATATATATATATATATATATATATATATATATATATATATATATATATATATATATATATATATAATGTGTGTGTGTGTGTGCAAAGGAGCCCAGACAGCATATACAATTAAAATAATGCTAGATTTAGGACTGCAGAAGTAGTAAAGGAGGTCAAGGCATACTTTTGCAACCAGGTTCTTTTTTAAAAGGGAAAAAGGGTACCTGGAGTATACACACCAAAATTCCCCATGCTCTGTCTTTAAGGATAGGTACCGACCTTCAACCTGGGTAACCTCTTTCTATGACTGCTGTGACATCAAAAGCTCACCAAAAACTTCATAAACCAGCCACCCCTGCCTCTGGACTACTTGTACTCTGCAATTTTTCAATTCCCAGTTTTCAAAGCAGCTTCAGTCTCCCTGAAAGAGAAGGCAACAATGTCTCAATTATCTGCATTGCAACAATATTGTGATTAGTAACACCTTCCAACGAGTCCATTTAATATATTTTACTGGGGTCATTCTACCTGTAACTATAGCCAATATCTATATTCCTCTACCAAAACCCCTACTGAGCTAGTGTTATGGTTCTGTTTTGTACCTCTTTACTTTGTAATCTTTACTACTTAGGTAAATCACATACTTTCTGCAACATGCAGTCCTTCTAGAGAAATGTATATTTATAGAATAACACTTACACTCTTTTAGGGTGACTTCTCAAAGGTGCTTTACTGAAGTGTGCAGCCTCTCGTTCCCTGTGAAGGATATCATAAATTATTTTAGCACTAATAACGTGGACATTGTACAGAATAAATTATAGCTGCCACAGACATAAACCTAAGATGTTTGTTATACTAAATCACATATAAAATGTGATGGTATCGATCTAAAGCAGTAACATAATTTTTTCTAGTTAGAAGTGTACCACAGTACTTTGTCAGTAAAAAGAAGTTATGTACTTACCATAACATTCCATGTTTTAGTCCATCTTGCCTACATTCTTTCTGGATGGGTTTGGAGCCTTATATTCGGCTCCGACTCAGCCGATACTAAAGCTCAAGAGCTTTTACTGGCTCGAGAATAGCCCCTATTCCATGGTGCCTCACGACAATTCCCCAGATCTAGTTTGCAAGAAAGCAATAATACCTACCACGTAAGACCAGTATCAGAGCTGCATACATGCAGACAAAGGATTTTGAAAATATAATCCAAGCCAGGTGGACAACAAAAGAGAACCAGGTCAGACAGCACCAGTATAGTCCACCAGATACCCCAAAAAACAGGAAGGGGGTTGGAGGGAGGGACACAAGAATGTAGGCGAGATGGACTACAGACATGGAACGTTATGGTAAGTACATAACTTCTTTATGTTATGTAGTCCTATCTCGCCGTAATTCTTGCTGAATGGGGCAGCGTCCCTAGCACCTACATCCTGGGTGGCTCAAGCGAAGAGACTCTTCAGCACAGTGGACCCAAAGGAAGACCTGTCCCGGGAGGCCAAATCTAATTTGTAATGAGTGATAAAAGTATGTGGTCTTGCCCAAGTAGCTGCTGCACAAATAGTATCAATTGGGAGCCTAGATCTAAAGGCACATGAAGTAGCTACAGCTCTAGTAGAATGACCTTTAACTTCGATGGATAATTGTTTGCCAGCTTGTTGATAAGCAAATGATATGCAATCCAAAAGCCATTTTGAAAGAG
The DNA here is from genome assembly GCF_019279795.1 of Protopterus annectens. NCBI lineage: Eukaryota > Metazoa > Chordata > Ceratodontiformes > Protopteridae > Protopterus > Protopterus annectens. Next base: position 881,402,048 of record NC_056733.1, on the reverse strand, counting down.
TAACCTTAAAACAGGCAAGCCCTTTTTCTTGTTGGAAAAGGAAACAAAAAGTTGATCTGATTTTCTGAATTCTTTAGTCCTAGGTAAATAAAACCTGAGAATTCTGTGAACATCTAACTGGTTTAGTCTATACTCAGATTTATTAGAGTGGTTTGGAAAAAACACAGGTAGTTCAATAGTAGTGTTCAGTTTGTGCTCTGAGCCTATCTTGGGAAGAAAGGAAGGGTTTGTCCTGAGAGAGACTCTATCCTTGTGAAAAATAATGTAAGGAGGTCGAATAGTTGGAGCTTGCAGTTCTGAGACTCTCCTAGCAGATGTTATGGCTACTAAGAATAGTGTTTTCCATGACAACAATTTTAGGTCTGATGAAGAGGTTGGCTCAAAGGGTGCAGACATCAAAGATGAGAGGACTAAGTTTAAGTCCCAGGGTTCTAATGGCTGTTTGATTGGAGGCCTGAGAAGAAGAACTCCTTTTAAGAAAGTTTTACACAAGGAGTGCTGCATGATTGGATTTTCCATGAAGCCAAAATGGAAATTGGAAATGGCTGCTAACTGAACTCTAACTGTAGTGGCTGCCACTCCTTCATGAAATATTTATGCTAGGAAGGATAAGACAGATTCTATAGGAGCCATATATGGATCTAAGCCCTGGTTTGTAGCACAGAATGAAAACCTTTTCCATTTGCTGGAGTATAGTTTCTGAGTGGAAGGTTTATGGGATGAAATTAGAATGTGTTTGACTGCAAGGGATAGGGGAATACACCTGTTTATTCGTGGAACTGGAGCAGCCATGCTGTCAGTTTGAGGGTGTGGATGGTGGGGTGGAACTGTTCAGACTGATGAATCAGGATATCTGGAGATGGGTCCAGAATTCATGGTTCCTCCAAAAGGTAGGGCCACAGGAAGGGAAACCAAACTTGTTGAGGCCAGTAAGGAGCAATGAGGATCAAGGAACTCCTCAACTGTCTTGCTTTCTGTATTACCTTTGGGATGAGTGGAAAAGGAGGAAAGGCATAAAGAAGTCCTGGGGGCAAATCGTGGACTAGAGCATCCCTGGGTGACATCCCTGGATGGGAAATGAGGGCAAAGTAGCTACTGCATTTGGTGTTCAGGTGAGTGGCAAATAGGTCGCAGCAAGGCTTGCACCTGTCACCCCTGGGATTCCGGATATTGGCTAAGGCTCTTTCCACCCCCATAGTGCCTTTTTTAGGCAAGGCTCAAATTCTAAACCTACCACCCTAGAAAACAAAAATGGGAAGAAACTGAGGGTAATGCTGCTCAATGCCAGAAGTCTAAATCTCAAAATGCACGCACTCGAGGCCCTTCTCAGTATGGAGAACATCGATGTCTGTGCTGTAACTGAAACCTGGTTCAAGGCTCCTGAGAGCACCCCGGCACTATTAGGTTTTACCTCATATCATGCCCGCCCCAAAACCCGGACCACTCCACAAAAGGATGGGGTGTAAGCATAATCATAAAGGATAGTCACACCTCCAGGTTGGTGGCAACGCATCAAGCTTCGGAAACCATCCAGGTGCAACTAACCATAGGCAAAACTGCTCTACAAATTGTAGCATGCTACAGGCCACCCTCTCAAACTCAGGAACCCCACACAGCCTTCCTGAAGACACTGGAGGGTATAAATGTATCTCCAAACACCATCATATTGGGTGACTTCAACTACCGAATATAGACTGGGAACATTACTCAAGCCCTAACTTTCTAGCCCAACGGTTCCTGGAGTTCATAAATTCAAATGCCATGGAACAGCTAGTCACTGTTCCCACGAGAGGAGAAAATATACTAGATCTCATTGTCACAAACATGGGGACAAAATGCTCCACACCAGAAGTATATCCCTCATTGGCGAGATCTGATCATAAACTAATCTCACTGGAAATCCACATCCCGCCCCCACCCCAAGCAAAAAAGACCATAGTGAAGAACTTCTCTAAAGCAAACTTCACACTACTCAAGACTGGTGTGGTATCCTTCAAGGCCCCTGAGCCAGAGGAAACCACAACCCAAGCTGCGGAAGCCCTTACAAATGCCTTCTATGAACACCTCCAGGACTGCATGGATCAGGCAATCCCAAATAAAACCAAGACTCTTTCCACAAAGGGCAAACGTCCAGTCTGGTGGACCCCAGCCATTAACAAACTTTACAATAAGAGGAGAAAGCTATTACATGATAGAACAAAATCCATAAAAGGGAAGTCACCCCTGATCATTATTAGTAAAAAATACGAGCACTCATAAAATCAACTAAGGCCAATTTTGAGAGAAAATTGCCATGGATTCAAAGGACAATCATAAGGCCTTTTTCAGCTATGTTAGGAACCTGGGTGGAAACTCCCAGATATGCTCAGAATTAGTCCAAAATGATACAAAAATCACTGAACCCACAGACATTGCCAACATACTGGCAGACAGGTTCAGTGCAAACTTCACCCCTCTCCCCTAAAGGAGAGATAACTATCCCAGCCGAGTGTAGCCTCCCGGACATCTCAAATGCGCAGGTGAAAGCTGCTCTCTAAAGCTAAAAACACAGCATCAATGGGACCGGTTGGTGTCCCCGGCTGTGTGCTACACGAGCTAAATGAGGAATTAAACCCGCACATAAGGCAGCTGTTTAATCTCAGCCTTACCACAGGATACGTGCCCAAGGAGTGGCGACGGCAACTGTGGTCCCACTCCACAAAGGCGGTGCCTCTACGGACCCTGGTAATTACTGCCCCATAAGCTTAACAAGTCTAGTCTGCAAAGCTATGGAGAGGATCATAATGGAGCTCATAAACAAAGATATAGGGGACTTGCAGACATTGGACCCGACCCAGTTTGGCTTTGTCAAGGGAAGATCATGCCTTTTGAACTTGGTTGACTTCTTCGAAACAGTCACCAAGGCCATTGATGAGGGAAAGGCAGTCCATACAGCCTACCTTGACCTTGCAAAGGCTTTCGACACAATACCCCACTCGGGTATTGTAGAAAACTTACCAGCTTAAATGTAAACCCATATGTCACAAGATGGGTTGCAAACTGGCTTAAGGACAGAACCCACAGGGTTAGAGTTGCTGGCGCTGTGTCAGACTCCAAGCCAGTCACAAGTGGTGTCCCACAGGGCTCGGTCCTTGGCCCCCTATTGTTTGGCATCTACTTCTCAGAAGTACAGGCCAACATGGGAGGACTTTGGCTGACAAAGTTTGCAGACGACTGCAAACTGGGTGCCATAGTGGAAAGTGCATCGGACACGGATATCTTTCAGAAGGGACTCACGGAAACAGATAGCTGGTGCCAGAGCCATGGCCTGAAGTTAAACGCCAAAAAATGTATAGTCATACCCTTCGGGAAAAACAAGGTAACCCCAAGCTACCATATAGGTGGCAATCCACTAAGCACAGAAGAGGTTATCAGGGACCTGGGGACCCAGGTTGACAGTGGCCTTTCTTTTGACACTCACATTGCTAAAGTGGTTAGAAAGACCTTCTACATTGCCCACCTGATCATGAAGGGATTCACATCCAGATCTAGTGAGGTCATTGTTCCCCTGTACTCTTCACTTATCAGACCAATGATCGAGTACAATGCCCCATTCGGGATCTATCTCACCCGACATCTGCAGCAATTGGAGAGACCCCAAAAGTTCCTCACCAAAAGGATAAAGGGACTCCAAAATCTGTCATATGCTGCCAGATTGAAGAAACTCCAGCTCTATTCAGTCGCATACCGCCTGCTCAGAGGTGACATGTGCCTGACATACAAGGCCATGTCCAACCCGAATTAATGGACATGCTCCACCTCAGAAAATCCAAATCCACCAAAACCACTAGAGCAAGCGACTTAAACCTTAGCACGGATATAAATAGGACGTGCTGGCGGGATAGATTTATCACTCAGAGACTCCCTATGCTGTGGAATAAAATCCCGGTCCATGTGAGGCAGAGCACCTCGCTGACTCTGTTCAAGAGAAATCTAGACCTGTGGATGGGAGATCGTAGGTTTACCCCAGGAATCAACTCTGTGTCACTGCTGGACAGAGGCACAACAAACTAATGGGCACAGTATTTTTTCATATAAGGGGTGGCGTAAGCCACAATAATTTGGGCTAGGCTTATAAATGCCTTAGGGCAGATAGCCTAGTATAAACCTATGAACCTATGAACCTATCTGTGAAAGAACTCATTCACAAGCATTGGATTCAGGGACCACTCATCAGGCATCATAATTGCTCGGCTGAGTTTGTCTGCTATTACGTTGGATTTCCCTGGGATATGCGTTGCTATCAGGAAGCGTTGAGTATCCATTGCCCACTTCCAAACTCTTAAGGCCTCTCTGCAAAGCGGGTAAGACTTGGTTCCCCCTTGCTTGTTTATGTACCACATGAGAGACGTCTGACTGAATCGCAATCGTCCCGGTGGGAAGGGAGCTGTGAAGTGCTTGCAACGCATACAGCACTGCTCTCATCTCCAGAACATTGATGTGCAAGTGTTTCTCGTGGTTCTGCCAAGTACCTTGGACCGTCATTCCCAGATAATGCCCCCCCACCCTATCTGGGAAGCGTCCGTGGTCAAAACTGCTTTCTCTTGGGGAGGAACAAGTGGACGACCTAGGATAAGTTGTTCTGTGTGCAACCACCATGTCAGATCCTTTTTGCATGCGTTTGTTATCAAAATCTGGTGAGACAATGGAAGGTCTTGCATCGACCATTGGGCAAATAGCAACCACTGAAGTATCCTCATGTGTAGACGAGCAAGAGGAACTAATAGGATGGCAGAAGCCATAGTCCCTAGGACTTGAAGGACTACTCTGGCCTGAACTTTTTGTTTGTTTAGCAAGGATCTGACTTGACTGCGTAGAGACTCTATTCTTTCTGGTGTTAGCCTTACTGAAATGGTGGTTGTGTCCATTTCTGAGCCTAAATATACAATGTGCTGCGAGGGAGATAAGACTGACTTTTTGTAGGTTGACAGTGATGCCTAGACTGGCGCACAAGGATAGAGTCTCGTCCCTGATTCTGATGAGTTGATGCTTGGTGGTAGCAGTGAGAAGCCAGTCGTCTAGGTATGGAAACACCTGGAGTCCTTGATGTCTCAGGTGAGCCGTTACCACTGCCATGCATTTGGTAAACACTCTGGGGGCTGTAGTGAGACCAAACGGCAGTGTTCTGAACTGAAAATGACTGGCTCCCGGCCAGAAGCGTAAGTGTCTACTGGAGTGCCTGTCCATTTTGATGTGGTAGTACGCGTCCTGGAGATCAATTGAGCACATCCAGTTGTCTTTCCCGATAAAGAGAAATATCGACTGCAGAATGACCATTCGGAACTTCAATTTCTTTACATGCTTGTTGAGCCTGCTGAGATCTAGGACTGATCTCCAGTCCCCTGTCTTTTTTTGGAACTAAAAAGAATCAAGTGTAAGTTCCGGATCCTACTTGCTCTGCGGGGCCTTCTTGGATGACTGTTTTTTGCAGCAACGAGATGACCTCTGATGTTGCACGGTCTAGTTGGATGGGTGGTACGTCTGGTAGAGACTGGTTTGTTGGGGGTTCGGAAACAAAGGGGATCAGGTAACCTCTGGATATTATGGCATGTACCCAACGATCTTGGGAAGATGGTTAGCCAGGTGTTTGGGTACAGCAATAGATGACCCCCAACTGCCTCCAGAGATGGACAGTTGGGCAACCCCTCAGGGGCGATGGAAGGGATGATCAGAGAAAGTTTCTCTGTCTCCCTGATGCTGCGGACCTTCTCTGCTGCAAGGGCGGCGTCTTCCATTATATCCTTGCCCTCTGCCTCTGGGGGAGGGTTGACCTTGTGCCTGAGGGAAACCTTTTTGGGATTTATGGAAAGTACAGTTGTGTACCTACCATAAATGTAGATGTTCGAGTGTATTCACTGTTGCAGTCATTACAGTTGGGTTATCCTGCTGGCAGGCTACCTGCAGTCGGCCTAAATTCCAAAGTCTAGGTCCGGCGTTGGTTGCTGTCACCTCCTCCCTGACGTCAATGCACCAGGGGTATCAAAGATGCAGCCAACACCATTTTCTTCAGTTTTTCTTGCCCCAGATGTCAGGTGCCCCCAAAAGGGAAGGCTAAAAATATGTCAATAAAGCATGCATACACTAAATAACAAGTTTCCTTAATCTACAAACAAATACACCACATAGGTTATATAGAATAGAGAAGTACAGATAAGGTCCAGCAAAGATAAGGGGGATGGTGGGTGGGTAACCTGGACTGCAACAGTGAATACACTCGAACATCTACACTTATGGTAGGTACACAACTGTACTATGTTCATCGTGTTTCACTGTTACAGTCATTACAATTGGGTTGAATCCCAAAGCTAAGGTTGGAAGGCTGGAGCTAAATAGAATTAGGAGCGGCTATGAGGCCCTGCAGAACTGCAGTGGCAAAGCCTGACCTGGATTTGGAGTAGAGTGGTAAGTGGTAGTGCTTTGTAAAAGTATGCACTGAACTCCAGGTTGCAGCCTCTAAAATGTCTTTGGTGGGCAGTCCTCTGATTGAGGCTGCTGAAGTGGCTGCTGCTCTAGTTGAATGTGGCCTAATGCCCTTAGGCACTGATTTGCCATGTTGAGAATAGCATAGATGAATGCAGTGACCTATCCACTTTGAAATAGTCTGCTTTGCGATAGCCTTTCCTTGTGATCCTGCAGCATATGCTACCAGTAATTGCTCAGTCTTTCTGAAAGCTTTGGTTCTGTCCAAGTAGAAGCGCAGCTGTCTGTGTATGTCCAAAGAATGCAGACGTTTCTCACCCTTATTCTGTGGGTTTGGATAAAAGGTAGGCAAATGAATAGTTTGGTTGAGGGCCAACTGGACACTACCTTAAGCATAAAAGTGGGGTTTGTCCTTAGAGAAACCCTATCTGGATGGAAGATGATAAAAGGTTCCACAGCCATGAGTGCCTGTAGCTCTGAGACTCATCTTGCAGAGGTTATTTCTAGGAGCAGAGCTGTTTTCCATGATAAAAATTTTATATCAGCTGTAACGGCTGGCTCAAAAGGAGGCAGAGTGAGAATTTCCAAGACATAATTGAGGTCCCATGCAGGTATTGGTGATCTCCTTGGAGGTCGAAGGTTTTTTGCTCCTCTGAGGTTATGCCTTAATAAAGGATGAGAGAAAATAGGTGGCTCTGTATTGTAATGAGATGAAATGGCAGAGGCGTGAATCTTAACTGATGAAAAAGATAGGCCTTTGTCCAGCATCTCAGTTAAGTATTGCAAAATCTGAGGAATATTTGGAACAATCATGTCAATTCCTTGTGCCTAGTTCCAAGTACAGAATCTCTTCCATTTTTCTGCATAAGATTTTCTGGTACTGGCCCTCCTGGCCTCCAAAATAACACCCATAACCACTTTAGAGAAAGGTGTGTTTTGAAAAGCTACATTATCCACCATGCTACCAGATTTAAGGTTCTGAGTTGGCTGTGCAGGATCTGATTGTTTTGTTGGGTCAGTAAGTGAGAAATTTGAGGTAATGTCCATGCTGGGCATTGAGTCAAGTTCCTTAGGATTGGGTACCAGTGCTGGCAGGGCCAGTCTGGGGCAATCAGTATCATTTTTGGCTTCTCTTGTCTGACCTTTAGGAGTACCTTGGGGAGGAGAGGCAGTGGTGGAAAGGCGTATACTGTTAAGTTTTTCCAGCTGAAAGATAGAGCATCCACTTTCCATGCTTGCTTGTGATAAGTCCTTGTGCAGAATCTTTGTAGTTGGCAGTTGTGAAGGGGAGGCAAATAGATCTATGTCCGGGCATCTCCAATTCCTTGTTATCATGTTGAAGACTTGTGGATCCAATTTCCACTCATGGGATCCATGAGGTTTCTGCTTAGTTCGTCTGTCAGAGTATTTATCTTTCCTGGCAGGAATTGTGCTTGCAGATGTACTTGGTAAGTCAATGCTGTGTCCCACAAAGTCATGGCTAGTCTGCAAAGGGGGTAGGAATGTGTGCCTCCCTGCTTGTTTATGTACCACATGACTGTAGTATTGTCCGTCTTTATTAGTAGTCGTCCTGGATGAAGTAGATCCTTGAAGGCTGTCAGGGCATTTTGAACAGCTAGCATCTCTTTTTGATTGATATGTAGATGCATTTGGATTGCGGGCCATGAGCCCTGAATACATCTTCCTGCCATGTGGGCTCCCCAGGCATAATCTGATGCATCTGTTGTCAATGTTTGCCTGGCTGGGGGCATGGTGAATGGCTACCTCTTGTTGTGGTGACAGGCCTTTGCCCACCATCGAAACTCCTGTTGTAGGCAGGGAATGAGTGTAATTATTGTTTCCAGGCTGTGGCAATGTTGAGTCCAAACACTTTTTAGATACCGTTGTAGTTTCCTCATATGCAGTCTTGCATATGGAATTAGCAGAATGCAGGATGCCATGAAGCCCAAAGCCTGCAGAATTTTTCTTGCAGTTAACTGGGTGTTTGTTGCCAACCTTTTGAAATAAGTAGTCAGTTGTCTTTGTTTGTCTGGCGTGAGATAAGCCATCTGGGCAGTTGTATTTAAGCTTGCACCCAGGAATATTATCTCTTGAGAGGGTACTAGTTTTGATTTCTTCTCATTTACTGTGTACCCTAGGCATGCTAATAATCTTTTTACAAATGCCAGATGCTGTAGTAGTATGTCCTTGTTCTCTGCTTGAATAAGGCAGTCGTCCAAGTAAGGATATATTTCTATTCCTCTTTGTCTGCAAAATGCAATTACTGGTGGCAGGCATTTTGTGAAGACCCTGGGAACAGTAGATAAACCAAAGGGCAGTGCAGAGAATTGGTAGTGCATTGAGCCAGCTATGAATCTGAGGTATCTTCTGCATGATTGTCTGATTGGGACATGCAGGTATGCCTCTTTTAAGGTCTAAAGTTACAAGCCAAACCTTCTTGCCCAGCATGGGCAGAAGCTGCTGTAGAGTCAACATTTTGAATTTTGGAATAGCCAGGTATGTGTTTAGAATAGATTGGTCCAGTATTGGCCTCCAGGCTTTGTCCTATTTGGGCACCAAGAAAAGTCTTGAGTAAAATCCTTGTCCCTGCTCTTGCTGTGGTACTTGCTGAATGGCCCTCATGTCCATGAGGGATGAAACTTGCTTTTGTGCCTCTGCCCATTGATTTATTGGCAGGTCTGGCATACCGTTTGCCCTTGGCAGGGTATGAAAGTGGAACCTGTAACCCTGTGACACTATGTTCAAGACCCATTTGTCTTGGGTGATTAGGTGTCAGTTTTGAGAAAAAAGTGCTAGTTTTCCTCCTAAAGGAGCTGCTAGTAGATAAGTGCTTGGTGCTGGCAGGGGGAAGTCATTGGAACTGCTTTCTGTATGGCTGTGAGTTGTCTTCTCCGCTTTTGGAGGTAGAAGCACCCCATTGTTTAGACCTGTATGAGCCTTGGGGCTGGGATCTGCCTCAAGGACGTCTGTATCTGCCTCTTTGTGGCCTGTCTGACACTGGAAAGGACCAATTCTTTGTAGGCCAGTGTCTGCTAAATCTTGGAGGCTGTACCTGTAAGAAATCCTTGACTGTCTGCATAGATTTGGCTTTGTCCTCCATTTTCTTCAACACATCTTCTGCTTTAACAGCAAAAAAGGTATCATGCTGTAATGGAACATCTAATAATTTTGCTTTAACATGATCAGGCAGATTCTGTTCCTTTAACCAAGCATGCCTCCTAATGACAGAACCCGTAACAGCAGCTCTGCAGGAGGCCTACAAAGAATCAAAACCACATTGTAAAGTATGCTTTCCAACTTGTTCAGCTGCATGCAAGAAATCCTGCATTTCTTTATTCTCTGCACATTCAGAATTTGTCAACATTTTCTGTTTAAGCAGTGACATTATGTATTGCTAATATTTAAGCATATGAAACTGACAATTTAAAGCCCTTATAGTCAAGGTAGCAGAAGTGTAAATCTTTTTTCCCCATCTGTCCAGTGCCCTGGAATCTCTGTCAGAGGGGGTAGGGTTTTTTGCAGTGGTCCAATACCTTGAGTTTCTGTAGGCCTGGTTGACTTTGCGTGGGAGTCGGTATCGGCCTGCGGCTCTAAAGTAGCGGTCGTCAGGGGCTGCGAAAGCGCCTCACTGAGAACTGGCAAACCGGCGACTGGCAATGCCTCGTCGTCAGTTTTGGACCTCGGATGCCTGTCCTTTTCTTTTTCTTCCCCATTTTTGTAAATTCCGGTAGTCGGCTGTTCCGACGGCATTATATAATTAAATCGTCTGCCAAAGTAATGAAATGCAAAATCGTACCGACGCTTAATAGTGCGTTGGTTAAATCTAGCACAAAACCGACAACTAGCAACGTCGTGGTCAGGGCCTAGGCAAGGAATACAGTATGAATGAAAATCCTTATGAGGTATTTGCTTCCCACAAGAAATACAATTATTAACTTTTTCTGACATCGGTCTGGAGCAAGAAAAAAGATTCCCCAATGGGGTACTTAGCTTTAAATGAAGACTTCGGATCTGAAATTCGAACTTGAAAATCTCAGGAGTCGGCCGGCCGGCATTTGCGAACTGCTTTTGCTTCTGGCACCATGCGGCAAGAAAGACTGAAGAAAATGGTGTTGGCTGCATCTTTTATACCCCTGACACACTGACGTCAGGGAGGAGGTGAGAGCAACCGATGCTGGACCTAGACTTTGGAATTCAGGCCGACTGCGGGTAGCCTGCCAGCAGGATAACCCAACTGTAATGACTGCAACAGTGAAACACGATGAACATCCACATTTTCCCTCCTGTATTACCCTTGGGCGAGAGAGAGAGAAATGGACTCTGATGGTAGATAAGGTTTTCCCTTCCTGCTCGCACCTAGTCAAGGTCTTTTTCACTTGGGGTCCAAAAACAGATGAACTATCAAAGAGGACGTTAGTGAAGGAAGACTTGAAGGACTCCGTAAAATTACAAAGACGCATCCATGAATGCCTCCTGAGAGATATTCCTGCTACGGCTGCCCTACTTGCTCCATCTGCCACATATGAGATCAGCTTCATGGAGGAGTTGGCTATGGAAGTAAGGGTGGAGAGCTGCGCAGAAACCTTATCCATGGAACGCAGATCTATTGAACCCTGGAGGGTGTCTCCTAACTCTTTCAGGAGATCCCTCTGAAGACAAGTAAAATGAGTAAGATAATTCAGCGATCTGAGTGTAAATGTTGCTGACAAAAAAGTATGCTTCCCATACCTATCTGTCGTCCTGGACTCCTTGTTAGGAGGATGGATATTAGAAGATGTCTTGGATAACTCCTTCTTGGTGGCAGCTGCTACCACCATAGCATCAATGGGAACTCCCTTACTAAGAAAAGTCTTGTCCTCAGGTGCTGTCATGAACTTATTTGACCTCCTTGGGATGGGCTCCACTAAATCTGGAGAGGTCCAGGCTTTCCGCGATATGACCCCCAAGTGTTGGTCATAAGGCAGTGTCACCAAGGTAGTGGAAGGCTGGGAAACAAAGGCCTCAAGATACACTGATTTATCCTCAGTAGGGTTAGCGGTCTTCCAATCACCCCTCTGTCTAAGGATTTCTAGGATGTCAGAAAAGGAGACATCCTCAAAAGGGGATCTAGGGGACCCTTCTGATTCCTCTAAATTAGTGTCTGACGTTACAGACTCAGGTGAGTCGACATGCTTCCTCTTACACAGCCTCTTCCGAGGGAGCTCTCCAATGGGATAATCTGAGGAGGTCTCAGAAGAGGGGGCACCTCCAATGGGGCTACTTGGGCCTCTGGCTCCCTATGCTGTGGGGGTGGCAGGGGGGAAGAGGTTGCTGCCTTCTGCTGGTGGGACACAGGTTCCAATGGAATGGCTTTAGCAGAGGATAAAGACTTCTCTATAGATACAAAAGCATTCCCCCCTTGCTCTGAAGACCTCCACTCCGAGGGGACGGAAGGTCAACTCCTAGAAAGGGGGAATGGGTCCGAAGCAGAAGTGGGAGCCAAGCTGAGTCGAGCCGAAGCTCCGAGAGGGAGGGTTGGTTCCGACGAGAGCCCAGGGTGACTGTCCCCCTCGGAATCGACAAGAAAGCATCGGTTCCCAGATCCCTTGGCTCCAGACTGAGCCATTGAGGATAGAGTAATTGGCCCCAAGGTAGCAGGTTGAATCACCGGAGCCAATGGGTCCAAGATAGAAGAACCTGAAGTAATAGGCTCCAAGAGCGAAGCAGTCGGAGGAGGAACAGTTGTCGGTAAGGGGGTCGGCTCCAAAACCTTTGGGTCCAGAGGGGCCAATTTTCTTGCCAGAGTTGGATCCAAAAGCAACCTCTTCACCACCCGCTTTATGTCCTCATCAGATAGAGTCCTGGAGGATCTGGTGGAGACAAAGGAGATCTCCTTCTCTCCAAAACAGGAGATCTCAAGGTGGGAGACACAACCTCGATTTCGGGTAAAATTTTCGGTACCGAAGGGTGTCTTGGAGCTGAGGAGACTGACGGCACCGAAATGGATGAAGCTGAGTTGGAACTGGAACTTCTTGGCTCTGACGCTTTAGTCTTTTTAGTCGGCTCTGAAGCCGGGGCTGAAAATTTTCTCTTAGAGGATTTTGGAGCTGCCTGACCAAGTTCCAGCTGTTCCTGGAAGGAACTGGTCATGAGACCCCTATCAATGAGTTTCCTCTTTCTTTCATTCAAAACTCTAGTGCTAAATGCGTGACAAAACATGCAGGGTTCCTGCAAATGGGCTTAACCAAGGCAATACACGCAACTGGTGTGGCTGTCTGTGAGAGACATTTTCTGCTCACACCTATTACACTTTTTAAACCCCGAAGGGCGATGATCCTTATGCTCCCTATCCTTATCTTTAGACATTCTGACTATCAGGAACAGATAAGCTATATAACAAGACTAAATACTAACTACAACAATAAAGAGAGGAAGAAAGAAGAAAACTTTTTTTTTTTATAAACACACACACACACACACGGAGGAAAGTCCCTCTAACTTAAACGGGCACTATGGCCCTCTAACTTAAACGGGCCGTACAGTCCTATGGGGGAATAGGGGTCAAAAACTTTCAAATAAACAGTCACACAAGAGACAAAAAACTATATATATTAAAAATGGATAGAAAAAGTAGGAAAAAGGACTAAATTTAGCAAATAAAGTTTTACTTAGCCAACGAGCCAGTAAGACACAACCTCAAAGCTTTTGCAGCAATCGAGATCTGGGGAATTGCTGTGAGGCACCATGGGATAGGGGCTAGCCTCGAGCCAGTAAAAGGTCTTGAGCTTTAGTATCGGCTGAGTCGGTGCCGAATATCCAAACCTATCCAGCAAGAATTATGGCGAGATAGGACTACATAACATCATGTGTTCAGAAAGTGAACCAAGCACCTGTGATTGATACTTTGGTTTCTTCTCCATGGCAGGATCACAGCCTCTGCAGGGCTGACAACAAGCAGAGGCCTAAGGCTTTATCATTCTGCAGGACTCTGAAATTTACACTGGCTCAGGCAGCTGCACACAGACAGACAGACACAAACACACTACATGTAGAGGCTGACCCGGACATAGCATCTGTTGGTAAATGTATCTTACCCACTCTTGCCAGTCATAATCAACAGGCTCAACTGAAGAAGAGTCACCTAAAAATAAATGCTTCTAGAAGGAATATAAGGAGGGGGCAAACACAGGGATCCATAAAAATATGATGTTCTTTACTGTTTTCTGTATAGTTTTAATAAGAACTTTTATGCTCAAGCTGCAACTATAAGCAGGCACTGCTTAGAAGTGCACACATTGTTAATAAAAATAAATGAATAACAAGGAAAACTGAATAAATAATATAACCTTTTCCTCTGACTTAAACTTAAGCATTGCACAGTCACAGTTAGTCCATAAAGGAGTAGCATGCTAGTCTGTGATAAAACGATGTGACATTTTTGACTGCTGCCTGCTAAGATGTGAGTGTAAGGAAGCTGCAGATATTATTCTTATTTTAATTTTTGGATGTTTAGACTAATGCAATGGACGTCACTTCAGTGTTTCTCTCACTCTCTCTCTCACACACACAAACACACACAAACACACACAAACACACGTACCATGGGAATCTAATCCACATGGGATAATTTCATCCTATGGCTCTATGACTCCCATCAGTATTTCTAGCAGTGCTCTTCAGATCAAATGTGATTACTGAATGTAGCCAAAGAATTAATTCCAGCCACTGTTTATGCCACACTTGTTTTTGTTTTGTTCCTCCCAGTTTCTGTTGCAAACATTCCAACATGTACCCACAGCAGTCTCTCTGCCTTTGTAATCCTTTCCCTGTATACTCCTGGCACATACGGGTACGTCTGTTTTACAAGGAGAGATGTGGGGCAGCATTCAGGTGTGCACCTGACTGGAGGTGTATGGTATGGAGGCAGAGCAAGTCAAAGAATGAGGATCAACAGTGACAGTACATTAGATATGCTCATCTCAGCAACCCCTAAATCCTGTTTTCATACTTTACCTCCAGGATGTTTCCACTGCTAGACAAAGGTACAGTGCAGCAGATGTCTTTTTAGGATGGAAGTGCCCCCCTTCCAGTGATGAAAGCAGTCATAGAGTATTATTTTTACAAGTGTGAGTCAAGACCCACTCTAGAACTCTGGCTACCAGTATTCCAGGACAAACAACAAGGACTTTACATCTTCATGCAAGTGTTAGAACAGAAATGAGACCATCACTGGCATTTTGTATTAAAATAAATATGCAACAGAACACTGACTGAGAGCTACTCTTGTCTACTCATCCAGGAAATTATGAACATGTAAGCTTTACAAAATTCCCAAGAAAAGCCTGACCTGGGATAATCTGAAAGGTAGGTTTTAGCCAACTGCTGTGTCTCTGAAGTCCACTTGGTGTTGACAAGGTCCCGCATGCAGGTCTTTAAGTGGAACAACTAGAAGTAAAGCAAGAGAAAATGTTAATGTGGTCTTGTACATTTTCCATGTTGCCAAAGGTACCAGACACTGCCCGGTACTGGCAAGGCATGACAAGTTAAGCCTGTCAAGATGCACTTACCTGAAATAATAGATGCAAATATATGCATGGTTTTTGTAAAAGTATAACTGCAAAAATGAGAAGGGTAATTGTGACGCCCATGCACTGGCCCAGTAGTCAAGGAGCCTCAATCCTCACCACTAACAACAGTGATGGCCGTGCACATTGGGAAGGATAACAAGTGCACACACAGTAAAGTACAATTTCCCTTAAGAGCACACAGAGCTCACAGTCAGTCTGGGGCTGGTTTCTCCCTTTCTCTCCAGATCCCCAATAAGATTCCCCACTGGCACAGCTATACAGTGGAGTCCTTAGCCAGGGTTCCTAGCCAACTCCTCCCAGTGCTTCCTCTGTCCAACCAGTGCTTTCTGTCCTTGTCCAAGTAGCTGACACACACATACACTTTGAGATATGATCTCTATACAAACACACAGACACTCCTGGGGAAGCCCAACACAGGTTCACTAGGTATGCCCCTTCTGACCAGGCTATAAGGTAGTAATCCACTCCCACCAGAACCCCTACTTATCAGCTACTATAAGGCCCTTCCCAAAGGGTGACCAATTTCACTGTGTAAAAATACTGTTATCCAATTAGTAAGTGTGACCAGAACTTTTAAGGCTACTGGAGTGGCTTAGTACAGTGTCACTAAATACATGCAAGTACTCTAGAGCTTAAATTATCTCTACACAAAACAGCCACAGCTGAAAGGTTTAAAAATATTTAATAAAAAAATAAAAGCACAAGACAAATCTCCTCAATTCAACATAGTGCTAGTCAAGAGTTCAGAGACAGGAACTTTAAAACAATACTGTAGGATAGTCTGACATAAATATAGAAAACAGCTAGTCTAATCTTACTATTTTCTATCTATTTCTAAGAGAAATGCTAAAGTCTAAGATCCTACTTACATACAGAGCAAGCAAGTGCTGGTGATGTTGTCAGTTCTGAAGACAAATGCAAAATTCTATCTCTTTCTCTCTGAGATCTCTTAAATTGATAATATATCACCACTGACTCATTTTAGATTACATCATTCTTGACACTTCTCTGATTCCCAGGCTACCAGAAACTCTAAATTTAAATTTCTTAGTAAGCTTGCACCTGGTCTGGAAGCCACAGCAATAAAAGACATTCTACATGTAAAATCTAACAATTAACTCTTTTCCTAAGGCAATAGAAATAATTCCTTCATCCAGACATCCTGTCTCCGAGCTTTGAGATCAGTCATAACATGCTTTACTTTATCAGCTTTCTTCCAGCAGGGTGCACTGTGGTTACATTTTTGAAGTTCAGAACATATAACAGTTTTTATTACATTTAGTTTTCTTACATTTGTAAAACAGCATGTGGATTATATTAATATTTACAATGATATAGAGTTATCTACAAAATTCTATCTAGCTGGGCTGGCAGCCTTTCAGTTTTTCACAGTAATAATGCTCTTCCTTGACCTTCCATGATTTGCATCCATCCCTAACAATGGACAGTAATAATGGTCATTGGTGGATTGGCAGGAAAAAAGTAAAGCTAAGTTAGGTGTTCTTCTAAACTGTGCGTCTTTGACAGAGATGTATTTCAGTCATTCATGCATTACATGTGCATATTTTTATTATCTTTGTTACAGTTGTCTCAACAGTATCTATAATGCAGATGGAGCAGATATCAGTCTTATTTCAACATTTTAAATACTTACAATAGTTCATTTTTCTGAGCAAAGAACTTAATGTTCACCTGGAAAGGTGACTCCTTTCCCCATTAGTACTAATCAATATGGAGCTGTGCACTAGTGGATTGTGATTGTTGTAAAACTATCACAACAAAACTGCATATAGTGACTGATATGTATATTATAAAATGAATAAGTGCTATTCTTTATTCTGACTGACTGCATAGTTTAAAAAAGGTACCAGTCACTAACTCTCAGTAGTCTTCTGCTAGCATCACTCCATTCACTGAAGTGATAATCCATCATAAATACAGCTGTTACTTTTGTAAATTAAACAAAAACCTTAAGGCAGACCTTAAAAAAAGATACCTTAAAAATAAATAGGTTCACAGGCAAGTACTAGGCTGGCTACCCTTGTGGGATTATTTTAAGCCTAGCCAATTTCCCTTGGTAAGAATCAAACCCTGTATCTCTTAACTGTGAGGCAAACACCTTAAACACTATGCTAAACCCCAATCCAAAATGGGACAAGTAAACAATAATGTCCAACATGGTAGGCATTCCAAGGAAATAAAGGACAACCCAGGGATGGCAAATGCTGCAGGTACAGGGCTTTCCCATTATCGGATGGTCCATTTTTTTCCCAATGATACTCAGCCTGGACGGCATTAATGTGCTTACCAAACAGCCTATTTTTTTTTTGTTATTTTTTGCAATTTTTTTTAAATTTTAGATTTGTCTTTTTTGGTATTTTTGAGGAAATCTAGTCCCTTTCCTTGTTTTATGAATTTTATGTAGAGTAGCTCTTGTAAGGTGGCTCTTGGTGGACTTTGCTAATAACCGTATAAACAAACATACTTCTCTAAAATGTCTTAAAATGCATTTCATTAAAAATCCCATGGCTGACAGAGGCACATGGGAATAGAGGTATTCAGGAAAAAAACATAATGCAACCATGCTGTGACAAATGACTTGGTCAAGGTACCATAATATGTTTAGATGAGTCTCAGGTATGAATTTCAGTATAGCCCAAACATGCCTGGGGCAATGAAGCTGTACAATTGTAAAATGGATTAGAAGTCAGTTACCTCTATGACTGATATCAGTAACAGGCTCTGCTGCTAGTAGCCTGATGGCCAGGGCTGAGCAGCTACATGACTTCACCAGTTGTGTGAGGAGGTGCTTCAGGGTGTCAATACAGGCAATGAACCACTGATCCAGCTCAGCCCACAGCTCTCAACAGCTACTGCACCTTGCTCCAGTTGAACCAGGAAGGCCCCTCCGTATCACTATCTGATGATAAGCCTAAGCTGTCCACCAGAGGCCACTAGTAGGCCTTCTAGGTCACCTTCTGTAAGGCGACCCTCATTATCCTGCAGAGAAGCAAGCCTGGCAGTCTGCTGAGGACCCAGCACTTGGCACAATAACTGATGCAGGGCATGGCGGCCTCTGTTTCATGTCTGTCTACTCTATGGTTGAGCCTGCAAACAAAAATAAAAATGAATGGAGAAAAACTAAACAACATAATTAAAAAAAATAATATGTGACAGATATAGAATGTCACAAATGCAATGGTAGTCTGCTGTGGCACTCTTTGTTAAGATAAGCCCTGGTAGGAAAGAGATCATTCATGATTACATTGTGTGCCAGAGGCTACGGAACAGCTATGATATGACTGAGGATAGCAGCAGGGATACGTTTGACACTGTCACAGCTGTGTAGGAAGATTTATACTATATTGTGTCTGCATTGGCAATGAACAATAAAACAATGAAAAAATTATTACAATGAACAAATAAAATGTTCACTGTTGTGAAAAAGGGTATGTAGAGTTGCTACAGACATTAAGGCAAATGTGGGGATTAATGACAATGTAGGGATTAATGACAACAGTTAGGACAGCAGCACAAACAACAAGCTTAAAACTAGCAATCGTACACAGGCAATGAACATTTAAACAATGCTGTAATAGTCCAGAGTAACAAAAAAGGCCTTACTGCTGTGATACACCGGTTCGGTACAGTTGTTATATACAAAGCAATTTCAGGGATAAATGGCACAGTGTACTACATTAGAGCAATACAAACTCATAACATATACCGGTCTTATAAATGCAGTGAACAAGTAAGCAATGGTAACATCTTTCAATGGGAAAAAGTGATCACTGTTGTGGTAAGCATGAAACTCACAGATACACAGTTATAACACTAGTACAGTGCAGTTACCCCACCACCTGGAGAGTATGGCTTGTCTCTTCTGACAGGCTAACACTATTTGGTGGGATTTCATTCTGTGCTGCAAAACAGAAATAATACATAAATAATTGCAGCATACAAGTGGTAGCAGAAAGCAGCTATACTTTTATTATCAGGCCTAATGTAGAATGACACAGAAAAAAATGAAATCTTACTGTAGCATGAGGGCTCTCTCTCCTAACCTCTTCTTCCAAGTAGCAGAGCAACTCTGGATGTTACCTCTACAGGTCACTATATCTATGCCAGTGCTGCTTGGCAGAGTTGCTGATCACCCTGGCAAGACAGTGCCAGGTATCCACTTTGTACATGTGACTTCTACAGTTGCTTCTCAGCAGACATTCCCAGTGCTTAATGTGCAACATATGCAAATAGATTTTTAGTCTCCTTGCTGCATCATGTGGGAGTCATGACATACTCAGATCCCACTACTGGAATATTTACTCACCAGGTGTAATCCAGCAGTGAAAATTAAAGCTGGAGTGCAACATCAGACATCACAGACTCCATGTGATGCACATCAATGGGCAGTGCAGTAGCATGCTGCCCATCTATGAAAGTGCAAGACAAGTGATCAGTAGCACAGGGGAAGGGCGACATTTGTGCTGCAAGGCCCCACAGGCTTATATACCCTATGAACTATGTGCCCAAGCATAGCCACAAAGGAGAACTGGTCTAAAGGATGACCTTGGTCATTAGTACACTGCAAATGACTACTAGTGTGGCCAAGCTCCACACCACACACACTTTAACTGATCACAATGCCCATGCATGAGATGGACAAGGTCTTCTGGTGCAGAGTAGGGCAGATGACACATTGTGTTATTAGTGTGATTATACTAATGAGGTGATTTAGAGCAATGCTCTACATTGCTCTAAATCACCTCATTAGTATAATCATTCTGCTATGAGTCCCTTTATAACAGTATGCAAAGTACGGTCACCATAATGTGCAAGACCACACTACAGCAACTAACTACAGAAGACAGATGATATTTGAATGTAATGACATATAGGTAAAATTAAAGTAGATAGGAGTACTGGTAATGCACATGGTGAATGGTTACCACACACATAGCTGTCACACTGTAGAGAGTGTGTGTGCTAACACTGCAATACCCCTGAGAGGCATATGGCAGAATGTGTTGGTTGACGGGATAGCAACAAATAAAAGGCACAAAAAACAGGCAATCCTAGCAGAAGGTGCAACCAGCAAGGACAAAGAGAATGGGAAGAACAGCTTCTGTTCCAGGTTGGGGGGCAACCAAAGATGGTTCACTCTTCAGGACATCAAAGGTATCATTTCACCCTTATTTTTAGGTTCTGAAAAGAAAATGCAGATGGACAGCTTGTCTTAAGTTAAATGTGGATACCACTTTAGTTAGAAATGAAGGATTCATTCTTAAAGAAACTCTATCTTTGTGGAAAATGAGATAAGGTTGACCCACAATGACAGCTTGCAACTCAGATACTTTTCCTGTGGAGGTCAGAGCAATTAGTAAGGCTGTTTTCCATGTTAAAAACCTCAAGTCAGCCTGATGAGCTGGTTCAAATGGAGCAAGAATTAGCCTTACTAACATAAAATTACGATCCCAAGGAGGAGCCACCTTATGTAACACGCCTTTCAAAAACATTCTCACATAAGGTTGCACTGAAAGAAGTGGACTGATGGGCAGGCATGCTGAAATGGCTGACAACTTAACTTCGATTAAGAGGTTAGACAGGCTATAGGATAGTAACTCACACAAATACTGTAGAACCAGAGAATCACTAGCCCTGAATGTCTGCTGGTTCTTTTCATGGCACCAACTAGAAATCCTTTTCCATTTGCTAAAACATGATTTTCTAGTAGCAGGAATTCTTGCCTCCATTAAAGCCAGTTGAATGTCCTTAGAAAAAAGGTACCTAAAAGGTATTAAAATCATATCATCCAGGCAGTCAGTTGTAGTTGTTTGGAGTTAGCATGTACTAAACACCCCTGATCTTGAGGAAGCAAATCCAGTCTGTTAGGAAGCTTGCAGTAACTGCCCCCAGCCATTTCCAAATGAAGGGGAAAACCACTGTTGCTTGGGCCAGAAGGGTGTCGCCATAATAATATTTGGAGAGTTCTTTTGAATCGTCAGAATGACCATGGATAGTAGTGAAAATAGTGAAAAAGCATACAAGAACATTACTGTCCCAGAAAAAAAGAAAAGTCATCTGTTTTCTAGGCCTACTTTTCTGGATCCCTGGATCAGGATTTTGTTGATTGTTGGGACTGGAAGCAAATAGCTCTGTCTGAGGTGTTCCCCAGAGCTGGTTAATTTCTCAGAAGATCCCCCGATTCAGTTTCCATTCATGAGGGTCTATTCTAGTCCTGCTCAGCTTGTCTGTCACACAGTTTTGCTTGGGCAGTGTGTAAGATACCTGTACAGTGAGATTGTGCTGAAAAGCTATATCCCAGGCTACCACAGCTAGTATGCACAGAAAGTAAGATCTGCTTTGCTCTTCCTTGTTTATATACCACATTACTGTGGTTGTTGTTGTTGTTTATTGTCTGTAAACACTTGAAGAGGTCCCTTCATCCCTACAGACAATACTCTGCAAGCAAAAAGTCTGATGCTTCTGTTGTGACTGAATGTGCAGGAGAAAAAAAGGGAGAACCAGAGACCAGGATTCTGTGAAATTTTCACAAATTCCAAAACTGGAATTTGAAATGTCATGGGGTTGTTGATGCTGGGACTGAAGAGATTTCAGACACCACTGGAATTTTCTCATGTGAAGTCTTGCAAGAGGTATCATGACTACCACAGATGCCATGAGACCCAGAATCCTGAGGAATTCCCTTGCTGAGGTGGAACCTGGAGTAGAAAAACTCATGAATAGATCTAAATACAGATCTATTTTTTCCTGTGGAAGAAAAGCTCTTTGAAATGAGGTATCGAGGAGACACCCCCAGGAAAAAAAGAAGTTATGTCCTTACCATAACATTCCATGTGAGTTGTTCATCTCACCTTTTTGTTCTTACACGTGGGTTCGGAGCTGATCCCTCGGCTCCGAGTCGGCCGCTTTTCAAGCTCAGACTCTCAGAGAAGCTCGAAACCTAGTGTATATCCCATGATGCTCTACTGTAAATCCCCAGATCTAGTATGCTGCAACCAAAGACAGCCTACAGGAAGAAATATAACTATAGTGCCTACATATCTAGGTAGCTATAAGTTTGTAGAAGGAAGAAACGGTCTGTTCAAGAAGACATGCTGACAAAACTCAACCAATCCACCAAGGCAACCATCTTTCTCAACCGGAGGGGGAAGGTGAGCGGGAATGTAAGAACAAAAAGGCGAGATGAACAACTCACATGGAACATTATGGTAAGGACATAACTTCTTTATGTGAAGTTGTTCTATCCCGCTGTTTTGTTCTTACACGTGGGTAGCGTCCCAAGCACCCTAATCCTGGGTGGCTCACTGGAGAACATTCCTGAGCACAGTGGAACCAAAGGAAGTCCTGTCCCTGGAGGTCCTGTCCACTTTGTAATGAGTGATAAACGTGTGAGGTTTTGACCACATGGCAGCTGCACAGATGGTATCCAAGGGCAAACGAGCTGCATGAGCTAATGACGTAGAAACAGCCTGGGTAGAATGGGCTTTAACGTTAGTCGGTAATGGCTGATTAGTGGAGGAATAAATGAATTTAATGCAGTCAGAAAGCCACTTGGATAATGTGATTTTTGATACTGCAAAACCTTTCTTATTCTCTACGTAAGAGACAAAGAGTTGATCCGATTGTCTGAAATATTTCGTTCTATCCAGGTAGAATCTCAATTGCCTGTGTACATCAAGCTTGTGTAACATATATTCCAGTCTGTTGGTAAAGTGTCTAAAGAAGGTTGGAAGCTCAATGGACTGATTTAAGTTAGTTTCTGAACAGACCTTGGGGAGAAAGGTAGGGTTAGTCCTGAGAGACACCCTATCAGGGTGAAAAATCAAATATGGGGGCTCGGAGGACAAGGCTTGAAGTTCGGAGACCCTACGTGCAGATGTAATGGCTACCAGAAATATAGTTTTCCAAGACAGAAACTTTAAGTGACATAATGAGGTGGGTTCGAAGGGGGCGAGCATCAATTGGGATAAAACCAGATTCAAATTCCAAGAAGAGACAGGGTGTCTGATAGGTGGTCTGAGATGGTGAGTCCCTTTTAAGAAGGCCTTACATAGTCTATGGGACATGATGTTAGACCCATTAAACCCTACATGGAAATTGGAAATAGCAGCCAATTGAACTCTAATGGTGGCAGCTGCTGCGCCATCATGGAACAAGGAAGACAAGAACTCTAAGGTGGTATGAATAGGCACCACATAAGGGTTAATGTCATGATGAGAAGCCCAGTGAACAAATCGTTTCCATTTGCTATTATATAGTTTCCTGGTAGACAGTTTATGAGAGGAAACTATAATATGTTGGACCGCGGAAGACAAATCTTGAGACCTGGCTAATATGGGAATTGGAGCAGCCAAGCTGTGAGTTTTAGGGAGATGAAGGAGGGATGAAGTACTCCCGATGAATGAGTCAGAAGATATGGCACTGGGTCCAGGATCCATGGTTCTTCCACTTGATACTTCTGCAGGAAGGGGAACCAAATCTGAAGAGGCCAAGACGGGGCTAGCAAAATCACAGTCCTTCCCAGACTTTTGACTTTCTGTATGAATTTGGGAATTAGAGGAATTGGCGGGAAGGCATATAGGAGGCCCGGGGGCCAATCGTGTACGAGCGCATCCCTCGGGTTGTTCCCCAGTGGGGGATAAAGGGCAAAGTAGCTGCTGCATTTGGCATTCATTGGAGATGCAAATAGGTCGCAGCAATGCTGGCCCCATCTGTGGAAAATCTTGTCCGCCACCTGTTGTTTGAGAGACCACTCGTGAGGCATCAGCATGGCCCTGCTTAGCTTGTCCGCTATCACGTTGGATGACTCCGGGATGTGCGTTGCTATCAGAAAGCGTCTGGTGGATACAGCCCATTGCCAAATTCTTAGGGCCTCTCGGCATAAGGGATATGATCTGGTTACCCCTTGCTTGTTGATGTACCAGACTACTGACATGTTGTCCGTCTGGATAGCAATTGTACCAGGAGGAAGAGAGTCGTGAAAGTGTTGCAATGCCAGAAACACCGCTCTCAACTCTAGGACATTTATATGCAAATGTGATTCCATGTTTGACCAAGTGCCTTGGACAGTCTTTCCCTGAAATAGCCCCGCCCCACCCTATCAGGGAAGCATCCGTGGTCACTGTGGCTGTGGGCTGGGGAAGAACAAAGGGATGTCCGATTATCACTTGGTCGCTGTTCAACCACTAATTGAGATCCTTCTTGCAAAGATTCGTTAACCGGATCTCATGTGACATGGGCAGTCGTTGGTAAGACCATTGTGCGAAGAGTAGCCACTGGAGTATCCGCATGTGCATGTGCCCTAATGGGACTGCTATCAGTGTGGCTGCCATTGTGCCTAATAGCTGCAGTATCTGGGATGCAGGAGCTTTGTTTTGGTTCAACAGACTGGACAATTGACTTTTTAGAGATACGATTCTTGCTTGAGGCAACCTGATCCTTGAATTGACGGTGTCCAGTTCTGCTCCTATAAATGTAATATGTTGCGGGGGCGATAACGCAGATTTTTCAAAGTTTAAGGTTATGCCCAACTGGGAACAAAGGTTTATGGTGTAGTCTCTTGCTTGGATTAGTTGATGCCTGGACGTGGCGGTGAGGAGCCAGTCGTCCAGATATGGAAACACCCGGAATCCCAAACGTCTCAGGTGAGCCGTGACCACTGCCATACATTTGGTGAACACTCTGGGGGCTGTGGTGAGACCAAAGGGCAGGGCTCTGAAATGGTAATGACTGGCCCCCAGCCAGAAACGCAGGTGATCTCTGGATGACCTGTCCATTTTGATGTGGTAGTAAGCATCATTGAGATCTATAGAGCACATCCAATTGCCCATTGCTAAGAACGGAAGAATCGATTGAAGCGTGACCATCTGGAACATTTTCTTCTTGATGAAGGTGTTGAGTTTGCTGAAGTCCAGTATGGGCCTCCAGTCCCATGTTTTCTTTGGAACTAAAAAGAACCTTGAGTAAGTTCCGGATCCTATTTGGTCCGCCGGGACTGGCTGGATGACTCTTTTGTCTAGCAGGTTTCGGATTTCTATGGCTGCTAGCTTTCTCAGACTGGGTGGAACATCTGGAATCCTTGTACACATGGGGGGGAGTTTTGTAAACGGAATGTAGTAACCTCTGGCAATGATGCTTTTTACCCAAGAATCCGTTGTAATGTTTAGCCAGGCGTTTGGGTATAAAGCCAAGCGACCCCCGACTGCCTCCAGAGAAGGACAGCCGGCTTCCTTTCATGAACGCTGATAGGGCTTACCAGAGAACTGCTCCCTGTCACCCTGGTTTTGTGGACCACCTCTGCCATTTGGACGGCATCTTCCATTTTTGCCCCCTCCTCTGCCCCTAGAGGGGGTATCGGTAGGTGTGCTTTGGAAAGCTCCTTGGGGTTTGCGGAACCACATTTTTCCACTTCATTGCCCTTTGGGGTACGGTCTAGTTGGAGTGGAAAAATGGACTCCTACAGCAGACAGAGTCTTTCCTTCTTGTCCACACCTAGTAAGTGTCTACTTAACTTTGGGTCCGAACAAGGTGGACCCATTGAATGGGGTATTGACGAAGGAAGATTTGAAGGCTTCCGCAATGGAGCAAAGGCGCATCCAGGACTGTCTCCGAAGAGCTATCACTGAGCCTGCCGCCCTACTCGATCCATCGGCAGCATAAGAAATGAGTTGCATGGATGAGTTTACTATCGAATTGAGGGTGTTGAGTTGTGCAGTCACCTTCTCAGAAACTGCATCAGCTGTGTTACCCTGGAGAGTATCTCCCAGCTCTTTAATGAGATCTCGCTGAAGGCGGGTAAAATGTGTCAGGTAGTTGAGCGATCTCATGGAAAATGCCGCAGAACTAAATATGCATTTCCCATACCTGTCCATCGTCCTAGAATCCCTATCAGGAGGATGGACAGAAGAAGAGGTTTCCGACATCTCTTTCTTGCTGGCTGCCGCCACCACCATGGCATCAACCGGGACCCCTTTGTAAGAAAGCCTTGTCAGTAGGGGAAGTAATAAACTTGTTGGGCCTCCAAGGGACCGGTTCTACTGAGTCAGGGGACTCCCATGCCCTTCGAGCAACCAGCTCCATCAATTCATCGAAGGGCGGGGTAACCCAGGAGGTGGATGGTTGAGATCCAAAGGCCTTCAGGAGGACCGACTCATCCTCAGTAGGGGCAAGGGACTGCCAATCGCCCCTCTGTCTTAAGATCTCCAATATGTCTGCAAATGAGACATCCTCTGAGGGGGATCGTGGGGACCCTTCTGATTCCTCCATGTCGGTATCCAATGTCAGGGATTCCTGTGGAGAATCCAAGTGCCTCCTCTTGCACAGTCTCTTCCTAGGTACTTCATCGGTGGGGGCGTCCGGTGAAGTCCCTAGAGAGGAGGGGCCACCCAGTGGGGATACCTGAGGCCCTGGATCTCAACGCTTGGTGGGGACCTGTGGGGAAGAGGTAGAATGAGGCCCTTTAGGGAGAGGGGAAGACAGATCCGAGGAGGTAGTGGTCTTAGCAGACATGACCTTCCTCATGGCATCGAAGGCACCAGAATCTCAGTACGAGAAGTCTGTTGGCTCCAAAGAGGCCAGCAGCTCTCCCCAAGCTGAGACCCCCCACTCCAATCCAGAGGACGGAGCCAAAGCCACTTGTGCCGAAGCCCCGAGGGGAAGGGTCGGAACCGAGGTATCGGTTCGACTCTCCACCCCGGAGCCAGTGAGGGACTGTCAGCCCCGAGACTCCCCGGTCGGAACCGAGGAGATCAAGGTCGATGGAGCCGAGGGAGGTGGATCAAACCTCGGCTCCGAGGGCTCTACCAACATTGGTTCTGCCCGCCCCGGCTCCAAGAGCTCGACTGGCTTTGGAGGAGGAGGGGAGAAATTATGGCTGGGGTTTCAGGCTTCGAAGCCGAGTGGCTCAAAGCGGACAGCATTTTGGCCAGGGCTGGGTCATAAAAGAGCCTCTTAACCACTCGGTCAAGGCCCACATTAGAAAGCCTCAAAGAATGCGTCGAGGGATGGGTCGAAGGAGCTGAAGATGGTACCGATTGAAGAATTGGAGACTGAGGAGTCTCCAATATCGGATCCACAACTGGAATCCGAGGTAAAGGATCGATACACGGCTCCAAGGGCTGTGGAGCCGATGCACGAACCATACCAGAGGAACTCAGAGCCGATGACTTGGGCTCCGAGGATCCCTTGGAAGACTTAGACCCCTTCAAAGCCTTGGAAGAGAGGTCGGCCTTGTCTAAAGTAGCCTGAAAATCAGGCTTCAGAAGTCCCCTATCTACCAGCTTCCTGCGCCTTTCCAAGAGAACCCTGACGCTAAAGGAGTGGCAGATAGAGCACACCTCTTGTAGGTGAACAGAACCCAAACAGTACACGCAGGTGGAGTGGTTGTCTGTAACAGACATTTTTTGACTGCACTCACACCTTTTGAATCCTGACTTTTGTTTCTCTGACATGTTAACAATATAAATTCAGGTCCCTGAATTCTCAATATAATAACAAAACAGTTATCTGTGTAAATATTAACTACAATACTAATTTAACTAAGAACTAGCTTCTTATAGGATATATGTCAGTATATATAACTAAATACCTATACATTATATAATGAAGAAAGGAGAGCACGCACACACACACACACACACACACACACACACACACACACACACACACACACACACACACACACACACACACACACACAAGAGCTGACAGAGCCCTGTCACGCCCAAACAGATAAGAGAGGCCTAAAAAGACCTGAAGAGAAATACTTCAAAAAATTTAACTAGAGCTACACAAACAGGCTATAGCCCAATACTATAGAATAACACTTCTAATTTAACAATATATGATACTATTATTCAGAAAAATCTATAAATATAGAAAAAATAAGTCACTGGCCCAAGCTTCCTCCGACGAGCTGTAGATCCGTTGCAGCGGCAAACTAGATCTGGGGATTTACAGTAGAGCATCATGGGATATACACTAGGTCTCGAGCTTCTCTAAGAGTCTGGGCTTGAAAAGCGGCCGACTCGGAGCCGAGGGATCGGCTCCGAACCCACGTGTAAGAACAAAACGGCGAGACAGAACAACTTCACATCAATCCTTTGAGGAGTCATTTGAGGAGACAGACAAGACTTTTGTAAGTTATTGAGAAAACCCAGCCTGTGTAAGAGATCCCTTACCCAAGTGAGATATTCCTGATGCACTGAAAAAGATTCTGCAAACATAAGCAAGTCATTTAAATATGGAAAAAAGTGAATACCTTGCAGTCTGCAGTATGCTAACACAGGAGCCAGACACTTTGTGAAAACCTTTGGAGCAGTAGATGAAGGGTAATGCAGAGAACTGATAATGTGATCCAGTCACAGAAAACATTAAGAAACAGCTGAAATATGGATCTCTAGGAATGTGGTGATATGTTTTTTTTTTAAATCTAAGGTCACTAGAAAACTCAAATGAGCAATAAAGGGTAATAAGTTGTGAACAGACAGCAGTTTGAACCTGGGAACTTTCACAAACTGATTTAGAAAAGAAAGCTCCAGAATTGGTCTTCAAGAATCTTCTTTCTTTCTTTGGCACCAAGAATGTTCTGGTATAAAACACTTCCTCTAACTGTTGAGGAGGGACAGCTTCTATCACCCCCTTAGCAAGCATATGATGAATGACAGCAGAAAAAGAAGAGTTTGGTCTAGTTGGTGACGAGGAATCCCCCCAAAAGAGAGAAAAAGAATCCTGCTGTTATCTGTAATCTTGATGGATTACTCCCAGAACCCATTTGTCTGACACAATCTGTTGCCAAAGAGAAAAATGGAGGTTCAGACTTCTTGAAGGCTAAAAGGACTGCTAAGGAGGGAAAGGATTGGAAATCCTTCATATAGTCATTCAGACTCATTAGACTGTCTTTTTCTGGCAGTTCCTGCTTTCTTTTTAGAACCTCACAGCAATTACTTTTTAAACATTTGCTTTCCAGCAGCTTGCATGAACTGTTTATTTTGGCTAATAAAGAAAGTAGTAGAGGGATCACTGAATCCCTTTGCAAACTTAGAGAAGGAGGGCTGAAAATGTTGTAATGCCTTTATTAAATTATCACTTAAGACACATGCAAACATACATTAATTTAAAAGAAAAACATATTCTGTGGTGGCTCTAATAACTAAAGAAGGTAAAGACCCATCAGACTCAGACGCATATAGGCCCATTTAAATTTTAAATCACAATTATAAAGTGTTTATGATAACTAAACGAATTGCAATGGTGATGCCATAATTGATAGATATGGACCAGTGGGGTTTTGTAGAGTAGAGGCAAACATTTGACAGCATTAATATAATGATGAGCCAGAGGGAAGCAGACTGTAAGAAAATACTGCTGTTGTTGGTGGGTCTTGATGCAGACAAAGCATTTGACAGAGTTAGCTGGGATTTTATGAGTAAGGCAATGGAAGAATTTGCATTCCCTGATACAATAATAAGGTTAATTAGGAGGACATATGAGGGATCAGAGGCAAAAATGACAGTGGGAGGGTTCCTCCATGATACGTTGAGTCTGAACAGAGGAACCAGGCAAGGGTGTCCTCTTTCCCTTATATTTGCATTATATTTAGAACCACTGGCGAAGAAAATACGAGACTCAGAAATTCAAGGATATAATCGGTATGTTAATCAAGAAAAGTTGGCTTTATCTGCGGATGACATTATTTTGTACCCAATAAAACCAAAGTACATCTCAGCATTGTGGAACATTCTGAGAGAGTTTCAGATCTTTTATAATGAAGTTAATGAAGACAAAAAAAAGCTACAGCTGTAAAATATGTGCCCACACATGAATTGGTTCAGCAATACCCAATTTTTATGGGGACACAATAAAATAAAGTATTTAGGAGTATGGGTTAAGGATTTTGTTATGGTAGCTAAGGATATGTGGAAAGAGACTAAACAAAACATAATGCAAAAACTGAGAAAACAGAATCTCTTGTTTATCAATATGGATAGCAAGATACAAGCAGTTAAATGTTTTAGCCCCTTTAGTTTTATATACAGGTCAGGCATATTTTTATCAACCACAGGAGAAGTTATGGACAGTGATTAATAAAGAGTTGAAAGATTTTATCTGGGATGGGAAGAGGGTAAGGGTCAAGTGGGATAAGATGAACCTTCCAAAAGGAAAATGTGGTTTAGGGTTACCTGATTTGAAGGACATTTTAGTGGTGTATATATACATTTAAGGCTCGTGTACATATAACAAATAGACAGCTATAATTCAAAGTGGAAAAGGGTGATGAAGCAGAGGGGAAATTCAAGAAATAGAGTGAGAGTTTAGAAGCAGATCCTTAAGGAGAATAACAACAGTCATACAGAATATTCATATTCTATTCATAAAGTAACAGAAAGTATTCTAAGAACTATCAAAGAATAATCCACGACCTTGAAGAAAGGAACCGGAACTCTGCTAAAGTCCACAATCCATTATATGGATGGGCATTAAAAATATCTCACGCATATTTTATTGCATGTTTTTATCAGTGTAAAGTAATAATGAAAAAAAAAAAAAAAAAAAAAATTTTAATAATTCACTGACAATCTAAACACATCTTTAAGCATATTCTTTAACAATCTACAACCCCAATCAGACTTCAGACTTTTATGTTCTGAAACCTAGGAAACTGGCATTTTAAAACGTTTTTTATGGTTAGTCATTTTTTATTTAAGTGCATATATTATTGCAAACATTTCATTTTTTGAGTTGATATAATGACTAACTTTTTTTAACACCCAACTCTAAAGCACCACACCTTAGTACTAGATTTACTAATTAATTAATTGTATAATTGCCAGGCTATTTAATGGAGGTTACTGCACACTGCAATTTGTTTTCACTTGATAAAGCTCAGGATTGCCTGAGCGAAAGCGCCAGTGATTTTATCTGTGACTTTTGGAATACTTCAGAAATAAAAATACAGCCTTGTGGACTTTAGCAGAGTTCCGGTTCCTTTCTTCAAGGTCGTGGATTATTCTTTGCTTGTCTTTGGTTTTTTGTGCATTCTAAGAACTATGTCAGTAAGAGAAAGGAGATTCTGCTGATAGGGATGACTGCAAGAAGGGGTACAGAGAATAGGCAAGAGGAGGTTTGAATTTACTGGAGAAAACTGTCAAAGAACCAAGGTATTGAGAGCAAATAACTACTAAAGAGGGAAAGGTAATAGAATCGGAAGACGCCAAGATGACATTTGGGCTGCAGGCTAGAGACTACCTTCCCTATCAGGGATTGTCATCTGTGTATAGTCAAAGAGAATGGAATAGGGGAATCCTAAATGAAAGATCTGTTCTGGTAGAGTTTTTAGTTGCATGTAGTAAAGAAGCCGCTGTTAAAAAGGAATAATTAGTATGGGTGTAACTAAGGAAATTATTTATTTATTTTTTTTTTTTGGAGCTAGGATACAGGACGTGAATTGCCTTATTTTTTTTTGAGCAAGGATACAGGATGTGAATTGCCTAAATATAGTAACGCCTTGTTACATTTAGTTCTGGTGGCTGCTAAAAGAAATGGAAATGAAAGTCTAAACCAACTGTATTTGAAGTAATAAATATTGTAACAGAGATAAAAGAACTGAAAGTGAAATCTTCAGAAAAGCTAGGAGCAAAGCACATAGACACAATGGATATTGTGGAAACAACACATGTAGAATAATGTTTTGGAAGAGGAGTTAGGTTTAGGGGAAGGCAGGAACTGGACAATTTAAGTAATGCTGGATTGATGATAATTGTACAAAGAATATATATATGTGATGTATAATGTTTGTAATTGTGAACATGTTAACATGGCTTGCTTCCTTTTACATAAATGTATGTTTGTCTATGCCTTAACTGTTACTTCAATAAAGGGGTTAAAAAAAGATAAACATACTAACATGTCTTGGCTTTCCAAGATGGCTGCACACTGATCAACAGCTTAACTTCAGCTCTCCCAGTGTGAAAAAAGAAACTGAAAGACAAGGGTCAGGAGATCTGTCACTTCTAGTAAATTCTGTTACCTGCTAGTAAGTACACTGCCTGAATGCCAGCAAAGAAAAAACTAACAGAGCATGAAAAGCTGAAGGCAAAACACAATGACTGGGAAGAAGCTGCAGCTATTCAGCAAAAGGCAATTTAAGCTTCTGCTTTGGTGCAAGACATGGCTTCTAGTAATCTAGAAGAAAGAAAAATAACTCAAATGTGCTCAGAGCTGATTAAAATCAACAAAACACTAAAGGGTGCATATAAATTCAAATATCAAAGGCAGGAAAGATGGAAGAAGCTTTAAACAGATATTTAGATGAGCTGTTAAAACTTCAAAAATCAGAGGATGAAATTAAGAAAAGGTTAGCTGAGTATGAGACTGTTCAAGAAGAGATGTTTCAAAAAGTGAGACAACTTGAGGACAGAGCACATAGGGAAAACATGACGTTTTCTTCTGTACCAAAAAAAAACTGTAAGGAACACACTATATTAATTTTATGATGGCACAAATACACAACTGGATGGATATTCCATGGGAGGATTTGTTTATTTGAAAGGGCACATCATGTTTCAAACCTGGCTATGAGAAAGCAGACAAGACCTGTATTAATAAAGGTGCAATCCTACCAGCAGAAAGAGTTTATTCCTGACAAAACTGTGGCAAAAGGGCGAAGTATTAAAAGCTGGACATAGTACAGAACGTATGAAAAATGATTATTCACTGTGCAGCAGGCAAAAGAGAAACAAATTATTCCAGCAATCAGAGAATGTCAAGAGGCAGGTGTAAGATTCAAGCTGCTGTATCCAGCTGTCTTCAGAATATTTTTTTCTGGAGGATCAGTCAATCTTTGATGCAGAACAGGCTAAGGAGGAAATACAAAGTTTGTCCAACAAAACTGAGCCATCAAGCAGAAGGGGACTCTGCTTCTCATTCTTCTGATGATAAAGCACATGGAGAGACTTTGCCAGCAAAACCTTGACCAACATTCCATAGGAAAATGCTTGAGAGACTGAAAAAAGCACAGGACTTGACTAGAAGAATTGGGAATAACAAGGAATTGAACTGGAGTCTGGAGCTGGGAGATGGGAATGAACAGGAAGAACAGCTACATGGAAATTAGTGAAAAAAATGTGCAATTACAAAGTATTAATTGCATTTGTGAAGTATGGTTGTGCAAGAAAAGTGGAAAGAATTGATTTTTGTTGATGTTGTTAAACTTGTGGGGAACTGAAAGTTATTTGCCTCACTTCATATCTTTAATGTTTGAAAGGACACTAAGGGGAAAGGAAAAGGGAAACTTGTAAGTAAAACAATTTCTGTTTTTAATAGTAGTTCTTTGAATTTTTGTATGATATAAACTGCGGGTTTTATAAAAAAGCATTTTAGTTATTGTATGTGATAATGATACTAAAGTAAACAGATGCTTTTTCTTTCTTTCTTTCTTCTTTTTTAGTATTAAGAAATGTAGATATTACAAACAAAAAGAGAAAATGGCTAGACAAAATAATTTTAAGTTAATAGGCTGTAATCTTGGGTTGTTGAGCTTGGGGATGGGGTGTAAAACCACATAGATCAAAATATACATAGAGCAGATATGTTTTCTATGACTTTTGCATAGGTGAATGTCTGAATCAAGACCCTTGGCTTAATCTAATAATGTTAGTGGAAACAAGTAAACAAGAGAAGACTGAATGAAATGAAAAGTTTTTCTTTAGCAATAAATGTTTCAGCTTGTCTTTAGAAGCCTGCAGCTGAGGGCTAAAGTTTTTTCTTAAGTTTCCATGGAGGCAAGATGATGATAGGGCAATAAAAGAAAGCCAAAGCGCTGGTTTCTTCAAGGCTAAAAGTTAATGCTTTCTGAAAGCATGCAATTTATTTTTCACATCTGGGAGGGGAATAAAGACAACATTAAAAGTTATGTACTCACCATAACTAGACATCTGTGTTGTCCATTTTTATTCTTCCTCAACCCATGGGTTCAGATCTGATCCTCAGATCCCATTCGGCTGTATACTCTAGACTTTGTAGCCAACTCTCAAGCTCCTCTCTCTACCCATAATGCCTTAGTCCATCCACATTACCTCAAATCGAGTTTGTTGTCATAAGGCCCTTATAGCCAGACAAACACAGGAAAGGCTGACAGAAAACAGGAAGGGCTCGAACCTGGAAATGTAGGTTCCAAAAAATTGTCCAAGAGGTCTCTCCAGAAATTGAAGGATGGGGATGAATGGGAGGGAAGCTGACACAGAATGAAAATGGACAACACAGATGCCTGGTGATGGTGAGTACATAACTTTTAAATCTGATGTTGTCCTTTTCATTCTTCCTCAACCCATGGGATTGAGTCCCCAGCTACACTGATCTTAGATGACCTTCATGGAAGGATATTCTGGAGTACAGCAGAACCAAAGGCAGCTCTGTTTCTAGGAATAATATCCAATCTGTAATGAGTAACAAAGGTATGAGCATTGGACCATGTGGCTGCAGCGCAAATATCATCAATATATGTTTTTGACCAAAAAGCAGATGACGCAGCCATGGATCTGGTTGAATGACCCTTGTGTGGTTTGGCTAAGACCATGCCTTGTTGAGAATAGATCCAAGAAATACATTCTGTAATCTATTTGGCTAAAGTGACTTTAGAAACTGGATACCCCACAGTCTTTTTGGTGAAAAGGAGACAAATAGTTGGTCTAATTTCTGATTTGTTTTGTCCTGTGGAGATAAAAACGTAATTGTCTGTGTACATCAAGGAGATGATGCATATACTCTTCTTTATTTTAAAAATTTGTGAAGAAAACTGGTAAATGAATGGATTAATTGCATTATTTTCAGATACTACTTTGGGTAAAAAGGAAGGGTTTGTCCATAAGTTAACCCTATCTTTATGGAAGATGATGCAAGGATTAAGGAAACAGCATGGAGTTCAGATATCCTCTGTGCAGAAGTAATGGATAATAAGAAAATTGTTTGCCGTGAAATTAATTTTAAATCAGTTTTAGCTGAAGGTTGAAAAGGTTTCTGAGTTAGACTTTGTATCACAACTGTGAGATCCCAGGAAGGTGAATGATCTTTTATTGTGGTCTGAGAAGAAAAATGCCCTTTAGAAATGCTTTGCATAAGCTGGATGAAGCCAAGGAATAATTTATGTCTCCTGTGTGAAAATTAGAAATAGCTGCTAACTGTAGCTTAATCGCAGAAAAACAAGCTCGCTCTTTAAAAGGGGATGCTAAAAATTCAAGTACTGCAGAAACTGGAGCAGAGAAGGAGTCAAACTCTTTATTCAAGGCCCAAAGGGAAAAATAATTTCCACTTTCTCTTGTAAACTTTCTTAGTAGAGTATTTTTGTGAAGCCAAAATAATGGTGCATACTGGGGAAGAAAGCCTGGGCCATCTAACCATTACTGGAAATGGAGAAACCATGTGATTAGTTTGAGGACCTGGATATTGGGATGTTGGATCCTTGATGGGTGAGACAGAAGATCCAAAGATGACTCCAGTATCCACTGAGGATAATGAAGGTGAGACTATAGAAAGGGGAACCATACCCATCAAGCCGAGAAGGGGGCAATGAGGATAACTGAGCTCTTCAACTTGTTTTTTTGCAGAAATAGGGGAATCAAAGGAAGAAGTTGATAAGCATAAAGAAGACCAGAGGCCCAGACATGGACTAGAGTATCTCTCAGTGACTCTTCCTGGGGGGGATAAGAGCAAAGTACCTGCTGCACTTGTTGTGGGGAGATGCAAAGAGGTTGCAGCAAGGTTGGCCCCAATGACAGAAGATCCTTTCTGCCACAGATTGATTGAGAGACCACCTATGAGGCATCAGGATGGACCTGCTTAGTCTGTCTGCTAACATGTTGGTTTTCCCCAGAATGTGCATTACAACTAGAAAGCAGTCTGAGGAAATCACCCATTGCCACACTCTCATGGCCTCTCTGCAAAGGGAATAAGATCAGATTCCTCCTTGTTTGTTGATGTACCAGACCACAGATATGTTGTTGTCTGAAGTGCAATAGTCCATAAAGGAAGAGCATCTTGAAATGCATGCAAAGTGAGTAGGACTGCTCTCATATCTAGTACACTGATATGCAGATTGGTCTATTGTGGGGACTATGTCCCTTGGACCGTCCTTCCCAGGAAATGCCCCCCACCCCAGATGGTAAGCATCCATGGTTACTGCAGCCATTGGAGGCAGTAAAACAAATGGTCAGCCTAAATGAATGTCATCTGACTGAATCCACCAGTGAATGTGTCATTTGCAAATTGGAGTAAGCTTGACTCTTAAGGACAGGGGTTGATGAGGAATGGACCACTGAATAGCTAGAGTCCATTGAAGGACACACACAAAGAAATGTGCCAAGGGAAGCAATACAATGGCTGTTGCCATGGATCCTAGTACTTGAAGGACTGATCTTGCTGGGGGAG
Source organism: Protopterus annectens (assembly GCF_019279795.1). NCBI lineage: Eukaryota > Metazoa > Chordata > Ceratodontiformes > Protopteridae > Protopterus > Protopterus annectens. The sequence goes on along the minus strand of NC_056733.1, from coordinate 881,365,581 downwards.
ATGGATGGAAGGTAAGCAGATGAACCTGATTCTTAATAATGGATATGCTTTTGTCCTTTATTAACTTCTCCAAGTCTTTTGGGTTTCTCATACTATGACAGGAATGGACCTCATTCCTAAGTCAAAGTATGATTAAAGTTAATAAAATTAGTATTGTTTCAATCTTTGATGTTAGCCAGAAGTGCTCTTTGCAGCATCGGCTGCAAAGATATGCAAAGAAGTGGTAGTGATGCTACCTGTGTTGTATTCAGAACTGTACCAATGAATTCCAGGCTCTGGACTGGTATCAGGTTTGACTAGGCATAATTTATTGTCATCCCGAGTAACTGGCAAATGTGGAGCAAATAGTCCCTGGACTGTAGAAGAAGATGCTTGGAGGGGGCGATCAGGAGCCAGTTGTTTAGATATAGAAACATTCAGAATCCTTTGAGTTTCGGATGAGCATCCACCATTGACATGCGTTTGGTAAACACCCTGGGGCTGTGGTGAGTCCAAATGGCAGGGCTTTGAATTGGCAGTGACTGTTTCCCAGTTGAAAGTGTAAGTGTTTTAGGAGTGCCTGTCTATTTTGATGTGATAATACGTGTCCTGAAGATCTATTGAGTACATCCAGTCATCCTTGTGAAGAAATGGCAGGATGGACTGCACCATGACCGTTCAAAACTTTGTCTTCTTCACATACTGATTCAGTTTGCTTAGATCCAAAATTGATCTGAGTTCCCATATCTTCCTGGGCACTAAAAAGAATCATAAGTTTCGATTCCTGTTTGGTCTGTTGGGACCTCTTGGATGACTCTCTTTTCTAGCAGCTTTTGAAATTCTTGTGCTGCGTCTTTCCTCTGACTAGGAGGAACATTGGGAAGTTTCATCCTTTTGCAAAAAGGAAATTGGAAAAATGGAATAAAATAGCCTCTAGGTATGATTTTTGCACCCAGGTATCTTTGTTATACTTACTTAGGCTTCTGGGAGCAAGGACATTCACCTCCCAACTGTCACCAGAGTTGGACAGTCAAGCAGTACTTCAGAAGCACTGGAAGGGTCTGTCCAGAAAGGAATCCTGAATACCCTGGTTCTGCAGGCCTTCTGTGCCTCTAGTGTGATGTCTCCCATTAGAATTTCCTCATCTGCATTTGGAGAAATTGTACCCACAAAGATCTTGGAAAGGCCCCTGAGATTTTAAGAACCATATTTTCTTACCACCTCTCTGATTCCTGGAAAAGGTCTGCTGATGGGTAGAAAACTTGATATCTATTGCAGGGTTTTTCCTTCTTGTTCACTGCAGGTAAGCATCTCTTTTACTGATGGCCCAAGTAAGGATGTGCCATTGAATGGGACATTGATGAAGAATGTCTTAAAGGGCTCTGCAAAGTTGCATACCTGCATTCAGGCATGTCTCCTTATGGCAATGCCTAAAATGTGCCTTCAGCTGTGTGAGAAATCAGCCTCATTGAAGCATTGGATACAGACAAAAGACTGGCCAGCTTCAGGATGTTCTTTTGAAATCCACTGCAGACATGGACTCAGAGAGAGTATTTGAAAGCTCTTTGGTCAAATCTTTATGAAGTTTTATGAAGTCTGTCAGGTAATTAACAAACTTCAGGGCAAAGGTCACTGTGGTAAAGACTTGCTTTCCAAATCTGTCAAACACCCTAGACTCCCTGTTTGGCAGATGAACAGAAGAGCTCTGCTCTGCTAGCTCTTTCCTGGTGGCTGCTGCCACCACCATAGCATCAATTGGGACTCCTTTGCTCCAGTGGGATTCATCTTTTGGAGGGACTAAGAATTTGTCTGGTCTTTTTGGGATAGGTTTGACAGTATCTGGCTCCTTCCAAGCCTGGCGGAAAACTAAATCGATGAGTTCATCTGCCACAGGGGTAACCTAAGACATAGACTGGCCAGAACCAAAAGCTTCCAAAAATACAGATTCTTCCAGACAGGTGTTTTTGGAAGACCAGCTACCTTTTTGTCTGAGTATCTCTAAAATGACTCAGAAGCAGATGTCATTCGGTGGTGATCTGGGCGACCCTTCCCCTTCTTCAAAATTGGTACCCTCCATGACAGACTCCATCAGGGAGTCTATGTGCCTCCTCTTGCACATTCTCTTCTGATGTGTCTCCTCTGTGGGATGTTCAGGGGAGGTGTCAGAAGAGAGGGGAAATTCCTCTACTGGAACTGATTGGACACTTGTTGGAACTGGCTGTCCCTGTGGAATAGGTCTGATTGACTCAGAGCTTGGAGCCAATGAGGGATAGGGGGTTGGATCCAAAAAATGAGAAGGTGGTTCTCTAGACAGAGATAAAGCCCTTTCCATAATTTCAAGGGCAGATGGACCTGGAGAAGCCTCAACCAGCCAGGCCACAGCTGAAGTTCCCAGTGAAGGCAGATCTTGATTGCTCTTGGACCCATACCTTGAACTGGACCTAAACTATCTAGGGACAAGGATCTGAGGGCAGGGATGGATCCGACAACATCAGAGTCTATTCTGAACCCACAAAGCTGATGCTGACATTTTGGCTCTGGGACCCATTCCAATCTGAGAGTATCAGAGTAGAACTAGTCAGGGATACTGTCGGAGTTGAAGAAGGCATCTTCTTTGGATTTGACTCAAGACCTCTCACGAATTTTGGATCTTGGGACTCAAAAATGACTGGATGAATTGGAGAAGGGTACAAAATGGTTTTGAATGTCGCAGGAAGACTCACAGATCTGACAGGGGATGGAGCTGGTAAGACCCCCATTTAGATCTGATCCTGAGAAATGTTGTCATTACCCCATCCACATCTGCTTCTGATAAACCTTTGGAGGACCTGAAGAAAGTAGTGGACTGTGGCCTAAAATGTTTTTTAGGAGTTTGTAGCAGCAGAAATCTCAGAGTAGGTGATATGGGCTTATTTACATACTCTGGAGTAAGACTCCTGTGCAAGGTGCCTGGCTTCGAATCTGAAGACCTAGGATCTGAGGAAGGGAGGTTGAACTAATCAATATGACAATCAGATCCAAAGTCTTCAGATTAGAGGGTTTTGGATCTGAAGATTGGGTCTTTGGATCTGACAATGTCATTTGGCTCTTGGAAGGTGGCTCCATTGAACATCTGGGGGACTTTGGTGGGGAGTATTTCCTGGGCTCCAACAGAGCAGATTTGGAGGTTTTGGAGGGCGGAGAAGTAGATGTAGCAGGAAGAAGGTCTTTCAAAATTAAATTACTGCATCAATTAGCCAGATCCCTTGCATTGAATGTTGAATAGATAGTGCACATGGTGTCCAAGTGACAGACTCCAAGACAATATACGCACTTCATATGGGAATCTGAGTTGGGAATTTTATACCCATAAGAAGTGCATTTCTTAAATCCTGTCAGTTTATCCAACATGGTAGCAAACAATATACAGAAGAAATAGTATGTTAAGCAACAAGGGAATAGAAGTTTTTTGGAAGGAAAAATAGAAAGGAAGAGTTTAATTATGAACAGTGGTAATTTACAAGAGATACCCAGTAAAAAGGGTAAACAGAAATTCCAGCTGTGTTAAGGATAGACTACTCTTTAGAAAATAGTAGGAAGCCCTAACGCCTGCAAGAGCTAAGAGGGGGAATAGAAGTAAATAGCAAAAAAAAAAAAAACAGCTAAAGATAATTACATAAGAGAAAAAAAGTTGAATTAACTCATGAAAAAAATGTTAGTAATGCTCGAGAGAGGAACCTGCATCTGTTCACAATGGCGGCAAACGAGATTTGGGATAATGGGGATGGATTAAGGTATTATGGATACAGGCAGGAGCTCGAGAGTTGGATCTGTAGTCTACTTTATGTGGCCAAGTTGAATCTCAGGATTGGATCTGAACTCATGGGTTGAGGAAGAATGAAAAGGACAACATCAAATACACCAATTACTGTAATTAGGATAGGCAGTAACATGCATCTTAGAATGGATAACCTCAATTTTAGGTTTAATAAGAGCTGTATTTGTAGATGTCTGTTTGGGACAATTGTTCCTACTAGGAGGGATAAACTTCATTATTTGAAGATGTACTTAGTTTTCTGTATTTATATTAAATTAACAGGTTACGAAGGCATTCCAATTGTTTTTTTTTTTATTTTTTGAGGGTTTTCAATAAAACAAAAAAAAATCTTATAAAATGTGGCATAGGTTTAAATGGAACTGATAAGAAAACACTGTATAAAGGATCAACCTGCCAAATGTTGGTGGGCGCATGTATCCCAACTGCTGAAAGCAGACATTTATAAAAGCTGTCATATGTAATAGGTGGGAATAATGGCTTACGATAATGGCAACACTTTCCATATTAATTTGGAATGTGAATGTTTTCAGAGATATAAATAAAAATAAAAGAATATTTAATTATATTAGGTAATGTAAAGTGCAAATAGCAATACTACAGGAAACACATTTGGAAAGAATTGAGCATGTGAATTTGATAAAGAGAGGATTTCAGGATGGATATTCAGCAGAATATCAGGGACAAAGGGAAACAAGAGTACTTACATTGATTGCTAGAGGAGCTCCAATACTGATAGAAAAAGAAAAAAAAGACACGATAATAGTAAATTTGTGGTAATAAGGGGCTGCTGGCAAGGGGTGAGGATTACACTAGCATGTATTTAAATTCCACCTAAAACTGTTATTATGGAGCTTAAGACATTTTTGAAAGAAATAATCAGCTTTCATCAGGTATTGTTACTTACAAGTGGGGACTGGAATTTAATTTGCAAAAATGAAGATGTATCTGGGGGGGGGTTCTAGAAGAAAAAATATAACAAAAAGGGGTAGATTTCTGAAGAAAGTTATGAAAATATTTAGTATGGAAGACATGAACTCAATAGTAGGAACTCAGATAGAATTTACATATTATTCCCCAAGGTGCAATAGCTGGGTTAGACTAGATAGAAATTATGTTTCACAGGAACATGTGCATTTAACTGAGAGCTTTGGCATGCATCCATTAACTCAGATCATACACCAATAATAACCAAGATAAAATGTAGGCTAATGAAGTAAAAATTAGACAATGGTTTTTCCCCACCTACCTATTAAAAAGAGAGAAGAATTTAAGGAATGGGTAGTGGAAATTATTCGGGAGTTATTAGGGAAGATAGAAAGTACTCCAGAAGTTATAGCTAGTGAGTAGGATAAAATGAAAAAAGATGTTATGTTCTTACCATAACGTTCCATGTCAGTTGTTCATCTCGCCTTTGTTCTTACACGTGGGTTCGGAGCCGATCCATCGGCTCCGAGTCGGACGCTTTAAAAGCTCTAGATCTCTGAGAAGCTCGAGACACAGTCCCTATCCCATGATGCTCTGCTGCCAAACCCCAGATCTAGTTTGCTGAACCCAGCAAGAAACACAACTAAGCAACCCAATATAACAAAGTAACTATTTACAATTAGTTAAAAGATAACCTGGTTGACAAGAGGATACTAGTAAGATCAACCAGACCAGCAGCCATACCCGTTCTTCCAGAACATGGAGGAGGAAGGTGGGAGGGAGTGTAAGAACAAAGGCGAGATGAACAACTCACATGGAACGTTATGGTAAGAACATAACTTCTTTATGTGAAGTTGTTCAATCTCTCCATTTGTTCTTAAACGTGGGTAGCGTCCCAAGCACCCTAATCCTGGGTTGCTCACTGTCCACTTTGTAATGAGTAATAAACGTATGAGGTTTGGACCAAGTAGCAGCTGCACAAATGGTGTCCAAAGGTAAACGAGCTGTGTGAGCTAAGGATGTAGAAACAGCCCCGGTAGAATGAGCTTTCACTTCATGTTCTAAAGGTCGATGGGATGAAGAATATGAAAACTTTATACAATCAGAAAGCCATTTGGACAACTTAACTTTGGATACCGAAAGGCCCTTCTTATTGTCTGCATGGGAAACAAATAGTTGATCTGATTTTCTGAATCCTTTTGTTCTGTCCAAATAAAATCTCAATTGTCTGTGAACATCAAGCTTATGCAACATGTATTCCAATTTACTGGCATGATGCTAGAAAAAGGTGAGAAGTTTAATGGACTGGTTCAAGTTCGCTTCAGAACAGACCTTCGGGAGGAAGGATGGATTTGTTCTTAGAGACACCTTGTCAGTTTGAAAGACCAAATATGGGGGCCTAATAGAGAGTGCTTGAAGTTCAGAAACTCTACGTGCCGAAGTAATGGCCACTAAGAAAATTGTCTTCCAAGAAAGGAACTTCAAAGGACAAGAGGATGTGAGCTCAAAAGGGGAAAGCATGAGTTGAGACAGCACCAAATTTAGATTCCAGGGAGTAATCGGATGTCTGATGGGGGGTTGAAGGTGATGAGTCCCTTTCAAAAAGGCTTTACATAATCTGTGGGACATAATGTTAGAACCTCCGCATCCCACATGGAAGTTAGATATGGCAGCCAATTGAACCCTTATAGTAGCGGCTGCCACACCACCGTGGAAAAGTGAAGTAAAATATTCCAGAATGCTATGAATAGGGGCGATAAAGGGATCATTACCATGTTGAGAAGCCAAATGACCAAATTGTTTCCATTGCTGTTATATAGTTTCCTGGTGGAGATTTTATGAGAGAAAACCAGAATATGCTGAACTGCAGGAGACAAATCATGAGACCTGGCTAGGTTGGGAAGTGGAGCAGCCAAGCTGTCAGTTTGAGGGATACAAGAGAGGGGTGAAGAACTCCTGATGAATGAGTCAGAAGGTCTGGCACTGGGTTCAGAACCCAAGGTTCTTCCACTTGGCATTGTTGAAGGAAGGGGAACCATATCTGCCGAGGCCAAAACGGGGCTATCAGAATAACAGTCCTTCCCAAGCTTTTGGCTTTCTGTAAAAATTTGGGGATCAGCGGGGATGGAGGTAAGGCATATAGGAGACCTGAGAGCAAATCATGTATGAGTGTGTCCCTCAGGATGTCCCCCGGTGGAGGGTACAGGGCAAAGCAGCTTCTGCATTTGGCATTCATCGGGGATGCAAAGGGGTCACAGCAAGGCTGGCCCCATTTGCGGAATATCCTTTCCGCCACTCATTCTTTGAGGGACCACTCATGAGGCAACAGAATGGCCCTGCTCAATTTGTCCGCTATCAAGTTGGATGACCCCGGGATGTGCATTGCTATCAGGAAGCGCTCAGTGGATACAGCCTACTGCCAAATTCTCAGGGTCTCTCGGCACAAGGGGTAAGATCTGGTTCCCCCTTGCTTGTTGATGTACCAGACTACTGACACATTATCTGTCTGTATTGCAATCATCTCTCGAGTTAGAGAGTCGTGAAAGTGTTGCAACATTAGGAACACCGCTCTCAACTCCAAGACATTGATGTGCAAACTGGATTCCATCTCTGACCAAGTACCTAGGAGAGTTCTTCCCTGACACAGCCCCCCCACCCTATCAGTGAAGCATCCATGGTCACTGTGGCTGTGGGAGGGGGGACTACAAACGGATGACCTACAGTAACTTGGTGGCTGTTCAACCACCAAAGAAGGTCCTTTTTGCAAGTATTTTTAGCAGAATCTTGTGTGACATTGAAAGTTGTTGATAAGACCACTGTGTGAAGAGTAACCATTGGAGTATCCTCATGTGCATACGCCCCAGAGGAACCGCTATGAGAGTCGCTGCCATGGTGCCTAACAGCTTCAGAACTTGGAATGCAGGGACTTTCTTTTCAATCAACAAAAGGGATACTTGGTTTCGTAAAGAGATTACTTGTTCTTGAGGCAATCTGACCAGGGCGGTGGTGGTGTCTAGATCTGCTCCTATAAAGGAAATATGCTGCGACAGCGATAAAGCAAATTTATGGTTATACCCAACTGGGAGCACAGGCTGATAGTGTAATCCCTGGCATGAATCAGTTGATGCCTGGTGGTGGCAGTGAGGAGCCAGTCATCGAGATATGGAAACACCCGGAATCCTAAAGGTCTCAGGTGAGCCGTGACCACTGCCATGCATTTGGTGAACACTCTGGAGGCTGTGGTGAGACCAAAGGGCAGAGCTTGTAATTGGTAGTGACTGGCCCCCAGCCGGAAATGCAAGTAATCTCTGGATGGCCTGGCCATTTTGATGTGGTAGTACGCATCCTTGAGATTTATGGAGCATATCCAATTGCCCGTTTCGAGAAATGGAAATATCGATTGAAGCGTGACCATCCGGAACTTTTCCTTTTTGACAAAGGTATTTAGTTTGCTGAGGTCTAAGATGGGCCTCCAGTCCCCTGTTTTCTTTGGAACTAAAAAGAACCTGGAGTAAGTTCCGGATCCTAGCTGGTCCGCCGGGACTGGCTGGATGACTCTTTTATCCAGCAGCCTTTGAATTTCTATGGCTGCTAGATTCCACAGACTGGGTGGAACGTCTGGGATTCTTGCACGAATGGAAGGGGATTCTGAAAAGGGAATGATGTAACATCTGGTAATTATGCCTTTTACCTAGGAATGTGATGTAATTCCTAGCCAGGCATCTGGGTGTAAAGCTAAGCGACCCCCGACTGCCTCCAGAGCAGGATGGTCGGGCCTCCTCTCAGGAGCGCTGATAGGGCTTGCCAAGGAACTGCTCCCTGTCACCCTGGTTCTGCGCCCCCCCCCTGCTGCTTGGGCGGCATCTACCATTATACCCCCCTCCTCTGCCCCTGGAGGGGGTTCACTACGTGTGTTCTGGAAAGCTCCTTGGGACTTTCGGAACTACATTTTTCCACCTTTCTGCCCATTCTGGAACTCCATAAACTCACTCCTTCACCCAGGCACCAAAATCAACCCTTGCCCTGATACTACTAAGACTGATCCAGAAATTGCCACTCTCTTCAACTCCTTCTTTATTAACTCTATAGCTGAACTAAGTAAGTCCTTCCCAATTACCCCACTCTCACAAGTCAGTCACTCCACCCCAGCCTCTCAACCCAACCCCCCCACCTTTAAACTTAAACCAATTTCAACCTTCTACATAAAAAACTCATCAGCAAGCTAAAACCCTGCTCCAATGCCTCAGATAACATTCCCTCTAAATTCTTAAAAATCGCTGCAGATGGCATCACCCTCCCCATTAGCATCTTAACCAACAGATCCATACTAGAATCTTATGTCCCCAAGCTATGGCATGCTTCCTTTATACATCCTCTCCAAAAAGTCGGTAAAAATAATAATACCTCAAACTTTCGCCCCATAGCCATCCTCTCCCCTATATCAAAAATACTGGAAAAATGCGTACACACCCAACTAATGCATTTCCTAACAAGAAACCATCTAATCTCTCAAACCCAACATGGCTTCCGCCCTGGCTTTAGCACTATTACTGCTCTTCTCTCATTCTTAGACATAGTCGACCATACCCGTGAGTCCGGAAAATCGTTTCTACAGTATTATTAGACCTCTCCAAAGCTTTCAACACTATCTCCCATACCCATCTTCTCAACCACTTTACTAATCTAAACCTTTCTCACAAGTCCCTGTCCTGGTTTTCAAGTTACCTATCTGATAGATCTCAAGCTGTAAAATGGAAGAAAGGCACCTCAGACTTTCTCCCCACTCCTACTGGAGTTCCCCAAGAATCTATTCTTGGTCCAATGCTTTTTAACATCTTCATCAATGATTTCCACTCAGCCATCCCAAACACAAAAATAGTACAATATACTGATGACTCCACTTTAATCTACTGTGCCACCACCCTCCCAGAACTTCAATCATACACACAAACTGCCTTCTCTGCCACTGAGTACTGGATGTTGCAAAACCATATATCTCTAAATGCTAACAAATCCAAAATACTACTCTTTACTCCCTCAAAATCCTCCCCACTTGATAAGAATTCTTTCCAAATTAGAAGTCACAACAATTCTACTATAGAAATCATTCTCTATGCCAAACTACTTGGGGTCACCACAGATGAACACCTGAAATTTGACACGCATATTCAACTAAACATCAAGAAAACACATCAAAAACTTGGCCTACTATACAGAAACATCCACTATCTCACTCTTTTTACTACACAAACCCTCGCCATTACCTACCTTCTCCCCTCTCTATTGTATGGTGCACCTATACTAACCTATCTGCCTCCATCTCTTCCAAAATGGAAAGTTGTTACAGTAAAATCTCCAAATTTGCCATAAAAGCCAAACACTCCTCCCACTATTGCTCTGCCCTCCACTTACTTAACTGGCTAGAACTTCCCAACCATCTCAACTACCTCCAACTTATTACTGTCCATAGGCTATTATTTAACCCTACTCTATGCCCTGCTCTCTCCAACATCATACAACCATACACCCCTAACAGGCCACTAAGATCTTCCCACCTAAACCTTATCTCAGTCTACAAGCCAATCCACCTTGCTGGACGTCTCCTCCTGTCCTTCTCCCTAGCCAAAAAACAGAACTCTCTCCCTCCTTCTCTATGTACTATTGACAATATTGACTACTTCAAATCACATCTTCATTCCTACTTTTTCTCTAACTGGAAATGCAATTGCACCTTACCCACCTAGCCTTCTTCTCTAACATTCTAAATCATATTTTCCCTACTACTTAACTCCTCCAGAAATGACTCACTGTTCAGTGTTATCTCACATACTTTTTGTATATATTGTACATAGTTTTCTCTCCCTGTTCTCCTTTCCCTATCATTTCTACCTGTTCTGCCATAACTACCCAAACAAGACACATTTTCTATACAACTATTGGATGTTTCCCTCTCAACACAGGACTTATATGCAAAGTTACCAATGTACCAGTTAATGTCTTTGATTTTTAATGTATCTGCACCATCAATATTAACTGTAACTTGCTTACCTTATGTACCAGTTAATGTCTTTGATTTTTAATGTATCTGCACCCTCAATATTAACTGTAACTTGCTTACCTTATGTATTTGCATCTCGAAGAGTACTTTAATCTGAATAGCTAATGTTTACTATGTGATGTGGAGCTTTACCAACGTACCAGTTCATGTCTGAATCATGAACTGTAACTTTAATCTAAATTTTAATGTCTACTATGTAATGAGGAGCTTTACTAATTTACCACATCATGTCTCTGATTTATAATGTATCTACACCCTCTATATTAACTGTATTTTGCTTATCTTATGTATCTGCATCCTGAATTGTTACTTTAATCTGAAAATCTAATTTCTATTATGTAATGTTGGAGCTTTTCTCTCTGGGCCTCCACTGAAAACAGGCTCCTGAGTCCAGTGGACCCCCCCCCCCGTCATCAAACTGAAACAAATAAATAAATAAATGTACCTGCACATGAATTGGTTCATCAATAAGCACTTGTATGGTGACATGATAAGATGAAGTATTTAGCAGACTGGGTTAAAAAGGATTGTATTTTGGCAGCTAAGGATATGTGGGAAGAGACTAAACAAAAAATAATACTAAAACTGAGAAACTGGAAGCTCTTGTGTATGGATATGGGTAGCAAGATACAAGCAGTAAAAATGTTTTTAATTCCTTTAGTTTTATACACAGGTCAGCCATATGTCTATCAACTGGAGGAAAAGTTGTGGATACTAATTAATAAAGAGTTGAATGATTTTATCTGGTGGAGAAAGAGGGCAAAAGTTACACTGAATAAGCTGATCCTTCCAACAGAACAAGGCGCTATAGGAGTACCTGATTTGAAGGGATATTTTAGAGCTATACCATTAAGGCTCTTATACATAATACAAACAGAAAGCTACAATGCAAAGTGGTAAGGGACAAAAATGAAGCCAGGGGACAAGTCAAGAAATAAGGAGAGAGTATAGGATTTTGGATACAGACCCTTCAGGAGAATAACAGAATATTATATTCGTAAAGTAGCAGAAGGTATACTAAGAATTAAGCCAACAAGGGAATAGAGAAAGGAAATTCTGCCGATAGGGATGACTGCAATTAGGGATACAGACAATAGGCAAGAAGGGGTGGGAATATATTGGAGAAAACTGGCAAAGGAATCAAACTATTGGTAGCAAATAACTAAAGAGGGACAGGTAATAGAAAGGAGAGACACCACAAATTTATTTGGACGCTGTCTTCAAAATACATACACAAATTTAATTTACGAGTAAATAACTTAAAATTAATCATGACCTCAAAATTGTTGGTCTTAAATGTTGGAAAATATAACAAAGGAGGATAGATTTTTAAAGAAATTTATGAAAATATTTGGCATGGGAGATATGAATTCAGTACTAGGAGTTCAGAGTGAATTTACATATTATTCCCCAAGATAAAGAACTGGGCTAGGCTAGACAAAATTTACATTTCACAGGAACATGTGCATTTAATTGAAGGTCTTGAGACGTACTCAATAATGATTTCAGATCATGCACCAATAATAATTAAAATAAAAAACAAAGGGTAATAAAATAGAAATGAGACACTGGCACTGTCCCACCTATCTGCTGAAAGGAGAGGAATTTAAGGAATGGGCAGTGGAAATTTTCGGGTGCTATTAAAGAAAATAGAAACTGTTTCTGAAAATATAGCTATGGAGTGGGATAAAATTAAAGTGGAGTTTAAAAACAGGATGGAAATACAATAAAGGGAGATATGGTTAAGAAGCAACAAAAATTATTTAGAGGGACTGACATATTTTAAAGTATTGCAAAATAGGGAGATCTCACAGAACAAGAAGAATGCTAAACAGAAAATAAGGAATTACCTCAATGTTATGCATGAGTTTAGAAAGATTACTGTTAATAACACAGTAACTCAGGCAACAGACAGGAGAAAGGGCTGTCACCAAGATTAGGGAGCCTATAACAAAGGAAGATAAAAAGAAATCCTGTAGAAGTATTAGAAGCATTTCAGAAATTCTATGAAAGTCTGTATAAAACAGAGAAATCTGGAAATCAATAAAAGGTACAAATGGAAATATTTATGGAAGAATTAAATATGCCAAGGTTAGAGGCAGATGAGGCTCAAATACTAACGGTTAGGACAGGAGTAGATGAGATAAAAATGGTTATATGTAACCAATCTACAGGAATAGATGATATTCCTGTGGACGTTTGGAAGCTAGGAGGGAAAATCTGATAAAGATCTTGAAGGTTTTGTTTAAAAGCATTTTAATAGGAGGAGAAATACTAACATCCTGGAAGAAAGCGGTGGTAGCTGTAATACCTAAAGAGGGTAAAGATTCATCAGATCCAGCTTCATTCAGACCCATTTCAATACTAAACCATGATTATAAAGTGTTTATGTCTATAATGGCTAAATGAATGGCAAAAGTGATGTAAAAATTGATAGATATGGATCAATGTGGTTTGTGTGGAGGGGAGGCACACATTTGACAACATTAATACAACAATGATGGGCCAAAGGGAAGCAGAATGTAAGAAAACACCACTGTTGTTGGTGGGTCTTGATGCAGAGAAAGCATTTGACAGAGTAAGCTGGGACTTTATGAGAAGGGCAATGGAAGCATTTGCATTCCCTGATAAAATTATACGGTTGATTAGGAGAATATATATGAGGGATTAGAGGCAAAAAATTAAAGTGGATGGGTTCTCTCTGATAATTTCTACTTCGGCAGTGGAACCAGGCAGGGGTGTCCTCTTTCCCCTATGTTATTTGCATTATATTTAGAACCAGGATATGTGGGAAGAGACTAAATAAAAGCTAATACAAAAACTGCGAAATTGGAAGCTCTGGTATATGGATATGAATAATGATACAAATAGTTCAAATGTTTTTATTCCCTTTAGTCTTCTTCACGTCAGGCATATTTTTAGCAACCAGAGTAGAAGTTGTGGATAACAATTAATAAAGAGCTGAAGGATATTATCTGGGAGAGGAAGACTGCAACAGTTAAGTGGGATAAGGTAATTCTTTCCATAGACCAAGGCGGATTGGGATTACCCAATATGAAGGGGTATTTCAGAGCTACACAAATAAGGCTCCTATGCATAGTACAAGCAGAAACCTATAATTTAAAGTGGAAAGGGATGATGAACAAGGGGAAGCTCAAGAAACAAGGAGAAACTGAGATTTTGGATGCAGATGTTTAAAAAAAATAACAATAATCATAAAGAATATTATATTTATAAAGTAGCAGAAAGTATTCTAAGAACTAAGCCAACTTGGGAATGGAGAAAGAAGATTCTGCTGATAGGGATGAGTGCAATTAGGGATATAGAAAATAAGCAAGAGGGGGCTGGAATTTATTAGAGAAAACTGGCAAAGGAACCGAGATATTGGCAGCAAATGACTAGAGAGGGAAAGGTAACAGAATGGGACGATGCCAAGAATTTATTTGGACTACAGGATAGAGATTGCCTTCCCTATCAAGGATTGAGATCAGAATATAGGCAAAGAGAAAGAAATAGGGGGTTTCTAAACAAAAAAAAAACAGCACTGGTAGAGGTTTTAGTAGAATCTAGAACAGAAGCTGCTTTTAAAAAAGGAAAAATTATAGCACATATAAAATATTGCATGATAACTGTAAGAATCAAGCAGAGAAGGTTAGAAAGGATTGGAAGGGGAAACTGGATAAGCAATTCACAAAGAAACAATGGGGGTATATGTTTTTATCCCAAATATGCAAAGAAATGTAGAAGATTTAGGATTTTTGCTTGGAAATGTTTACATAGATATTTTTACACCCCAAGTAGACTCCAGAGAATTTTTCCTTAGGTACACAGCAAATGTTGGAGGTGTGATGGGGAAGAAAGAGGCAATTAGAAATATATTTTCTGGGAGTGTAATGAGTTGACAGACTTTAAAGATTCCCTGAAGACTAGTCTGTCAGAGATACTGGGTGAGCAAATTGGTGTAACTAGAGAAATATTTTTTTTGAGCTATGATACAGAATCAAAATTGCCTAGACATAGTAAAGCCTTACTGAGTCTAATTATGGTGGCTGCATAAAAAAACAATTACTAGAAAGTGGAAATCAAAGTCTAAACCAACTGCACTAGAAGTAGTGAACATAGTAACAAAGATAAAGCAACTGGAATTGGGATCTTTGGAAAAGGGTAGGAGCAAATTTCATAGGAAAAATGGGAACTGTGGGAACAGTACATACAGGGGAGGAATGAGGATTAAAAGAAGGCAGGATTTGAATGAGCTATGTAATGTTTGACTGAAAATAACTGGGTAGATTATAAGTGATGTACAATGTTTGCAACTAAAATTATGTCAATATGGTTTGTTTTCATTTATGTAACTGTATGATTGCCTATGTCATAAGCGATCATTTAATAAATGTTTCTTGTTTAAAAAATACTCAAAGTATGAGGAGCTGAAGGACATAGTTGAAGTGGGACATGAAGAAAGGAAGGAGGAGAGTTCCTGCTTTGAGGAGAAGCTTCCTGCTCAGGGTGAAAGCACATGGGTTCCAAAGAGTCATGTTTTGTGTATAAGCTAAGCACAAAGCTGTAACTATGGAGGAAAGTCCACAAAGGGTGAGGAAGTGATTACTACTCTGGGGAATTTTTCCTGGAATCGCTTCTCCAGGATTTCAGCATCTGTCTCTTCAATTATTTATTTATTTTTGTCTCTTCAGTTTTTGTCTTTTCTTTTCTCCTGATGATCAGATTTGTCCTTATTGCTGGTCTTATCTTTTTCTTGGTCTTTTTCACATTCCTTTTCTTTCTCTTTGCTGGAATGACTTTTGAGGAGGTCTTTTAAGACTAACTTGTTACATCTATCAAGCAAGATCCTCAAAGTGATTTTTTTTACACAAGTGGTATTCTGAGTCAAGATACCCAACCTCAAGATCATGTGATCACACTAACTGCATTTCTTGAATGCAGAGGCTTTCATATCCTTATCCTTCTCAAAAATCAAATTAGGTCTAGCAACCAGAATAACGCAATAAGGTGGTACAGCACAAATCATTAGTATCCCTCCAAATGATATACAACTTGTCAAACTGAGAGGAGACTAGATTAGAAGATGGCCAAAGATTGGGAGAGGAAGGTAATCAGAGTGCAAATACTCATGAAGGAATAAAAGTTCATAAAGTATCAAAACAAATGCCAACAACTGATACCTAACTATTAAAAATATAAATAAAAAAAAGTGTAAAAATCATTTATCTGTCAAAAAATGACAGAAATTTGTCTCTATAAGGCTCAAGGTAAGTGAATAGTTGTTGGAGCTGTCAATGCATTCTACAAAATCAATTCAGAATGGTGGATTATGGGATATGGGAACAGCTTGAACTAGCCAGAGTTTGCTATTGCAGTGGAGATAGAGTTGCCTTTGTCAACGGCCCATTAGTTCCAGTGTCCAGAAAAGACCAGCTTAAATCTACCATTACGTATGCACAGCAGCATGTGCACAGATTGTGAAAACAATTGTCAGTCACAAACTACAGCTGTTACTCATTTGCTGCACAGCAGTTACAAAGCTGTAGAAAAAAATGAAAAAATGGAGTCATAGTCTTAAAGTTCCAGACATTTCACTGGCCAAGGCAATAGGTATTTGTTACAATACAGAAGACCAAGGTCACTCGGAGTGCAAAGACCAAATAAAATGCAAGTGCTGGCAATTGATAATGAGTTTAGTGCAGTGCATATCATTTTATTTTTATTTTATTTATTTTATTTAACATTTGTTAACTGGGAAAGTCTGACTTGGAACAAAGCCAATTTTCAGTAGAGGTCCGGGGAGAAATGTTCCAGACGCATGTCTTTGTAACGTGGGAGGAAACCGGAGCACCTGGAGGAAACCCACACAAATGCAGGAGGGACATACAGACTCCGTACAGAAAGCACTCCAGCCAAGAATCGAACCAGAGAACCTCTTGTTGTGAGGTGACAATGCTACCTGTGCACCACTGTGCCATCCAATATCATTCCTTGAACTGTACTCTCACTGCTGCCTGCAAGGTACTCAGTGTCTGAGTGCACTATGAGTTTCTACTATCTTGCAGCAGTAGAGGTAATATCTAGAGTGTATACATGTAAGAGAGAGAGAGAGTGTGTCTGTGTGTGTGTGTGTGTGTGTGTGTGTGTGTGTGTGTGTGTGTGTGTGTGTGTGTGTGTGTGTGTGTGTGTGTGTGTGTGTGTGTGTGTGTGTGTGTGTGTGTGTGTGTGTGTGTGTGTGTGTGTGTGTGTGTGTGTGTGCGTGCGTGCGTGTGTGTGTGTGTGTGTGTGTGTGTGTGTGTGTGTGTGTGTGTGGACAGTGCTTGTATGTGTGTGTGTGTGAAAGCTGTTCACAGTGTCACTGTATCCTATATCATCCCCAGTGACATGCCCTGTGAGAAATAATAAACCCTGCATATGGTTCACATTGGGCACATTAAGCCCCACAGTGCAATGGCCACTTGCAATTGAAGACACTCCTCATTTATCTACCCTGCACCCACCTCCTATTGATCCATCAGTTCTAA